>NW_027507686.1:231319690-231367190 GCF_037356315.1 Lithobates pipiens | reverse complement strand
CCTGGAATGGTATTCTGGATCGTAGAGGAGAGTCAGATACATTATGGTGCCTGTGCAGTTGTGACTTGCTACAAAGTTACAATGTGATGTCACAGTGATCATTGGATTAGAGGAGGTTGACGGAATGCTTCCCCCTGCCAGCAGTAGGCTGATGACATCTCAGCCCAGATGTCATCAGGGTTAGGCCTCATGTACACTGCTGCTGGTAAACGGATGTTCAGAGGCAGTTGGATGCTTTTTTCAGCTACCCCTGAACTCCTCCAATGCTATCTTATGTGTATACAGGTTTGTTTAATGTCGTTTTAGGCAGTTGTGTTTAGAGGCTTTTCTTTGAAAGCAAAAAATATGGAGTTCTCAGACGCCGAAGTTTCTGACGTTTTAGACTCTAAATACTTTAGTTTACAGGCGTTTTTCATTTTTGGCCATGAAAAAAAAAAAAAAGGTTCTGTATGCAAATGCAGCTAAATGCGGCAAAACAGATGTTTTAAACGTGGGTTACTATCTGTCAAAAAAAGTCCCGTGTACATTAAGCCTTACTCTACTTTTGTGTGGAAAACAAAATAGCAAATTAAAAAATAAATGGCAGATTATGTGAAACTTATCTTAAAGTGGTTGTAAACTCTCCCCCACAACTTTGTCCCATGTAAATCAGCATAAAAATCCCTAATGAACACTGCTTGTAGATATCTCCTTACTTGCTTAATATTGTTGTAATCCTTTTTGTTCTTTATTAGAATGACTCACTGAGCATGCCCAGATCTCCCCTGATTTACGGCACACTCTGTGTACTGTCTATCTATTATCAGGACTTCCTACAGCACAACACTGACATCCCAGGAGACTGCATAATCACTCAGAGCTTCCTCCTACACCCTCCATGTGACCATGTGACATCCCATGCAGTGTAAACCAGGGCATCAGACAGCATTACTGCAGTCTTATCAGCTGAAGCTGATAAAGCCCCGTACACACGAGAGGACTTATGTCCGACAGACTTCCGAAGGAGTTCCGTCGGAGTTCTGCCGGAGTTCCGACGGAGTTCTGACGGACTTTTCGGCGGAGCGGACTTGGCCACACACAATCACACTAAACTCCGACGGATTCGAACGTGATGACGTACGACTGGATTCGAATACGGAAGTTCATAGCCAGTAGCCAATAGCTGCCCTAGCGTCGGTTTTAGTCCGTCGGAATAGCACACACACGAGCGGAGTTTTCGAAGGGACCCGGGTCCGGCGGAGTTCCGTCGGGAAAATTTGAAGCATGTTCCATATTCTAAAGTCCTTCGGACTTTGGCGAGTCAAAAGTCCGTTGCAGCCCACACACGATCGAATAGTCTGACGGACTCAGTCCGTCGGACTTTGGACGTTGAAAAGTCCGCTCGTGTGTACGCGGCTTAAGACCGACACAGGCAAACACTAGATAATTGATACATGTAATTACTGTGAAATAAAACAAGTCAGCTATGAGCAGGGAAGCAGGGTTGCCATAGAAACGTTGGCTTGAGAAGGAGGCTTGGTTAACAGTACAGGAAGTGCTCAATATGAGGGTGGAAATACACTCCACTGTGGACTCAGAAAACAATACTTAAGATGGTGCTGCCTAACCCCTGGAAACAAGTTTTTTAAAGTTTCTTTAAAACAGAAAGTAATATGCGATTTGGGCTGGGTTACAGTGGCTATAGTTTAATTACTTATTATAATGGACTAAATCAAAAGAAGCATTTGAGTGGGAGAGTTTACTTCCTCTTTAAAACAAAGCTGTTCCAGTATCACGACCTCAGCGCGGCAACCGCTTCCATCTTCACCCGTCTAGCTTCTGGGTTTGTGGGCTCCGGTTCTGTGATTGGCTGGAGCCACGATGATGTCACTCACGGCACAGGCCGCAGAAGGAACAGCACTAGTGGGCGTTCCTTCAGAATGCACGCGCCAATGATATCACTGGCTTCATGTAATATCTCCACATTTAGGAGATATTCACACTTATTATAGGCTTACCAATAGGTAAAAGGCAGTAAAAGGAAGTTTACTTCCTCTTTAAAGTTCAGTCCATCGCTGGAACATAGGGTAGCCCTATCTGCCAGGGAAGCGAAGGACTGTTAATCCTTGCAGTAAAGCACAGGTGTCAAACTGGCAGCCCTCCAGCTGTTGAGGAACTACAAGTCCCCTGAGGCATTGCAAGGCTTTACAGTTACAAGCACAATGGGAATTGTAGTTCTGCAACAGCTGGAGGGCCACCAGTTTGATACCCCTGCTTAGTAAAGGAATAAGCCCCACTGCAAGTGATAATTTCCAAGTTTCTGTAAGCTGGGCTTTAAATGTGGTGCTAGTTTGTTTTTTCAGGCTCTTTCCTCCCTTTATTTTTATCTGGTGTCTCTGCTGGTAACACACTTTCATAAGATAGGAAGGAGGAGTTTTGCAGTCAGCAGAGATGAACTGAGTGGAGCCAATAATGCTTCAAAATATACAGGACAGCATTAAAGTGACTATGAAGCTATAGTTTTTAAACATGTTAGACTAACCTATTTTGGGTAATGGTTTTGCACAGAGCAGTCCCAATCCTCCTCTTCTGGGGTCCCCCCACCAGCACTCCTTGCTTCTCGACCCTGCTGAGTGACCACCATAGCAAGCCACTTGCTATAGGGGCATTCATGCAGGCCTGCTCCCTAGTCCCGCCAGCTCTTCATTGGCTGTGATTGACAGCAGCAGGAGCCAATGGATCCCACTGCTGTCTCTGAGCCTGAGAGGGAGAGAGCGCTGAGAGCCGCTGCTCTTGTGCACAGCACCGTATGGAAATCTAGCTCAGGTTCCATCCTCTGGGGGAATCTAGGATGGAAAAGGACCTGGGGGTCCTAGTAGATAGGCTCAGTAATGGCATGCAATGTCAAGCTGCTGCTAACAAAGCAAACAGAATATTGGCATTAAAAAGGGGATCAACTCCAGAGATAAAAGGATAATTCTCCCGCTCTACTAGACTCTGGTCCGGCCGCACCTGGAGTATGCTGTCCAGTTCTGGGCACCAGTCCTCAGGAAGCATGTACTGGAAATGGAGCGAGTACAAAGAAGGGCAACAAAGCTAATAAAGGATATGGGGAATATTAGTTATGAGGAAAGATTACGAGCACTGAACTTATTCTCTCTGGAGAAGAGACGCTTGAGAGGGGATATGATTTCAAATTATAAATACCGTACTGGTGACCCCCACAATAGGGATAAAACTTTTTTGTGAGCGTTTAACAAGACATGTGGTCACTCATTAAAATGAGAAGAAAAGAGGTTTAACCTTAAATTATGTAGAGGGTTCTTTATTGTAAGAGCGGCAAGGATGTGGAATTCCCTTCCACAGGCGGGGGTCTCATCGGGGAGCATCGATTTTTTACCCCAATACATAGACTGCATTTAAGTGTAAGCTCAGCCAAAAACAAACTCTAAATCTACTCTCAGCCACATTCTAAGACTAATCTAGCTAACCCTGTAAAGAAAAAAAATCTCTATACATACCATTTCTAAAGCCGAACCGGTCCGGTCTCCAGCGACGGATGCTGTGTGCAGAAGACAGCAGACAACGGCTAAGAAATGCCTGGGAAGTGACGTACTATGGGGCTTCCGTTGTTGGCTGCCTCTCCTGTACCCAGCTACACACTGAACCCACCGCTGACAGCTCAGCGTGGGACCGGACTGGAACCACTTCAGAAAAGGCATGCATAGCGATTTTTGCTTTACGGGGCTAGATAGAGTCGTTTTAGAATGTGGCTGTGAGTAAATTTGTTGCCGACTGCCCTAGAGCACGTTTACCGATAGAGGACGGCCACGTTGTGCAGGATCACGTATATATACACACGTGATCCTACACTTTTGGGTACTGGGAGCGAGTGCATGCCACCGGCAGCTCGCTCCCGCTGTGATTTTACACAGTGGGTCCCGATGTCTGCCGGCACCCACTGGTCATTCGATACACAGGCAGAACGGCAGCCTGCATATTTAAACAAAGCAGATTGCTGTTCTGTCAGTACAGAAGGCATGGATCCTGTGTTCCTGTAAAGCAGGAACACTGATACATGCCTTCCACTAGTAAAAGCACCTCCCCCACTACACTAAAACACTGGCTAGGCACACAGTTAAAGCGGAGGTCCACCCTAAAATGGACCTTCCGCTCATCGGATTCCTCCCCCCCTCCGGCGCCACGATTGGCACCTTTCAGGGGGGAGGGGGGTGCAGTTACCTGGATAATCCAGGTAACTGCACCCACTTCCGGGCTAGCTCTCTGCGGAAAGGGGCGTACATTACGCCCCTTTCCGCAAGTGCCCGCCCCCTTCCGCAAGTGCCCCGCTGCCTGCTGGGAAACACACAGATCCCAGAGGCAGCGGGGACCGTCCTCATTGCGCAGCGCGGCTCGCGCATGCGCAGTAGGGACCCGGGAAATTAAGCCGAAAGGCTCCATTTCCTGATTCCCATACCCAAGATGGCGGCGGCAGCACCTGAGAGACGATCGAGAGATCGGCTTCGGGTGCCGACATCGCAGGCGCGCTGGACAGGTAAGTGTCCTTATTTTAAAAGTCAGCAGCTGCAGTATTTGTAGCTGCTGACTTTAAAAAAAAAACAAAAAAACGCGGAGTCCCGGCGGACTCCCGCTTTAACCCTTTCTTTGATCACCCCTGATGTTAACCCCTTCCCAGCCAGTGTCATTAGTACAGTGACGGTGCATATTTTTTTTTAGCACTGATCACTGTATTAGTGTCACTGGTCCTACAAATTGTCAGAAGTGTCAGTGGCCAATTTGTGTGCCACAATATCACAGTCCTGCTATAAGTCACTGATCGTCGCCATTACTTGTAAAAAAAAAAAAAAAAAAATAAATCCCATTGTTTGTAGACACTATAACTTTTGAGCAATATACGCTTATTGGGATTTCTTTTAGCAAAAATATGTAGCAGAATACATATTGGTCTAAATTGATGAAGACATTTTTTATTGGATAGGTTTTAGAGCAGAAAATAAAAAATATTGTTTTTTTTTTTCAAAATTGTCAGTTTATTTTTATTTTTTAAAGTGCAAAAAACTTCGTAATACTGGATAGTTTTATTTTTTCCCGTTGTGTGCCATATATACTCCAAGGGAGATGGTCGGGGGGGTTTGGAGTGTTTTGATTTGGTGTGATTTCTATTTTTGTGTTTTTATCTGCATCGTGTTAATGTTGTTTTCATATAAAATAAAAAGGATTTGATAAAAAAATATTTAAAAAAAAGTGCAAAAAATAAACGCAGAAATGATCAAATGGCACTAAAATAAAGCTCTATTTGTTGGGTAAAAAAAAAGGACATCAATTTTATTTAGGTACAGCATCGCACCACTGTGCAGCAGTGCCGTATCACAAAAAAAATTACCTGGGTGGGGTGGGGTGGGGTGGGGGTAAATCTCCTGGAGGTCAAGAGGTTAAAAGGTTAAAAAAAAAAAAAAAAAAAAAGCCTTCAGAACCACTTTAAATTTCTGGCAGGATCAACAGGCATCTCTTTACACTAACTAAATAGTTATAACAAGATGTTGACAACGGTATATTTTTACAGATAAAAAAAGTAAGCAAAGACGTTCACCGTTTGGATAAGCTCACACTATAAGGGATATAAACGAAAGCAGCGGAAAGGTAAGAGCAGCAGCTTGGCCTGTGTGAACCGGAGGGGTGTGGACGGATCTCATGGAGAAATACGAAAAGCACCAAGTGCTGTCTGAACATGTCACCGCATGGTGAGGGTGAAGCATCACGGAGAACGCCCATTACCACAGAGAGGGAGAGAGGGAGAGGAATTGCACCCTTTGAAAATGCCCGAGAAGCCAGTCATGAGACAGACACTTATCCCCCTGTAGGCCGGGTGTGGCCGTCGGTTAAAGAGAGTCTATTTGGAGTTACGCAAGCCTCTTATTGCCTTCTCAGCATGCAGACAATTGCACCGGGTTCATGGAATAATAATCATTTATTATGTTCTATATAAAGCAGACAAGCTGCACTTCCCTTGATCTACAGCAAAGCTTCCTCAAATGGTACTCGTGATCCATCAGTGTCTCATTCACAGACTTCTGAAAGAGCCACCATGTTGAAATAATCACTTCTAATACAGACACTCTTTCTTTATTTTTTATTACACAGGTAACTGTGGAACCTTGGTTTACGAGTAACGCGTTTAACAAGTGTTTTGAAAGACGAGCGACTGTTTTCTTTTTAAATCCTGACTCGGTTTGCGAGTATTGCCTCCCAAAACGAGCAGGATTTAAACCAATGGGTGGTGCAGTACTGCATTTGGCCAGAGGTGCGGGGGGCGCCGGTAAAACTCGGAATGGTTCGGAGCCGCTCAGAAATACTTGAAAATCACTCGGAAATGCTCCGTTCCCGAGCCTTTCTGAGATCAGCTGAGCTGTCCGAGTATTTCCGAGGCTCTCTGAGGCTCTCCGGCCCCCCCGCCTCTGGCCACATGTGGTATTGGATGCAATAGAAGTCAAAGCAGAACGAATCATCTTCCTTTCCATTGACTTCTATGGGGAAACTCGCTTTCATAAGCGAGTGCTTTGGATTACAAGCATTCTCCTGGAACGGATTATGCTCGTAATCCAAGGTTCCACTGTACTTCTATAGCGCCAAGAAGTTGCGCAGCGCTTTACGTATGGATTGTACATTCACATCAGTCCCTGCCCTGAAGGAGCTTCCAATCTAAGATCCCTAAAGCCTCGTACACACGGTATGATTGTTGGCCAACCAAGCGTCTAAATTTTTATCAAAAAGGCGCGTGCCAGGATCTCGTCTTGCACACGAACGGTACACAATTGCCATGCTACAAACACAAACGTAGTGACGTACTATGAGGAATTTCAGCTCGAGTGCCACCCTTTGGGCCCCTTCTGCTAATTTCATGTTTGATGAGCATTGATTCCGAGCATGCGCGTTTGTACTTTTGACTTTTGTGTGAGGAATTGTGTACTGACCATACAAAAATCTGGCATCAAACCGCTGTCCGCCAAAAATTTATTAGCCTGTCATCCAACAATTGGACAATTGTCAAAAAGGAGCATACTAACGGTAAGATTTTAGGACAGCAGTCAGTCGACAGACAATCCCCTGCCAACAATCGAACCGTGTGTACAACTTTACTCACATTCATACTGTGATGGTCTGGGGTGAATAAGCTCTAGTGGTGCAAGCGAGCTGAAGAAATCGCGTCAGTCCCGACTGCATTTTCAAGGGTACGGCAGCCCGTTTTTATTCAAAAGAAACAGAAAGTTCAAAAGTAAACATCAGATTCAATCTCAGGGGTATTCAGCATTACAGTCCTGCTTCAGAACAACCAGCATTCAGCCTTCCTGGCTACAAACAGCACTGCCGCTCAGGCCTTACACCTCAGTCCTTGGTCTGTCTTCTCCACACCTGATGCTCAGCACCTCTGTGCTTGTAGCTTCATGCTGCACTGGCTCCCTCCTGACTCCAAGGCCAGACCTCCTGTCTGCCAGGCAGAGCTGTAAGGACCCTTTCACACTGCGGCGTCGGCACTTTATCTTCGTATTTACGGAGGTATTCGGCCGCTAGCGGAGCACTTTTAACGCACGCTACTGGCCGGAAAAGGGTTAAAACCACCCGTAAAGCACTGCTGCGGTATAGCCGCGCTGCCCCAATTGATCTCAATGAGCAGCAGTGGTATAAACACCGAACCTTCACCACTCAAAAGATGTCACTAGCAGGACTTTTTTTTTTTTTAACCGTCCTGCAAGCGCACTGCTCCAGTGTGAAAGCCCTCGTATCAACTGCTCATATGCACCTGTGGCATGGGGTCACATCTCCACAATACATACTAATGGTCCTTTCACACGGGGCGGATCAGTGGTGATCCGCCCCGGTGGATATCCGCTTTCTCAGTGGGGATCGCTGGAGCGATCTCCGCTGAGCAGGAAAATGACAGGTCCGTCTCTGCACACTGCGCAGGGACGGACCTGTCACAGCGCCGCTCTCCCCTATGGGAGATCGGATGACGATGGACCGCAGTGTCCGTCATCACCGATCCGTTGACGGATGGAAAAATAGCTTTTTCCTCCGTCACACTTTTTCAGATCAGAGCGGGACAGATGTCAGCGGACATGTCATGGATGACATCCGACGCTCCATAGACCTCTATGGAGCATCCGTTCAGGTCCGCCTGAAAAACTGACAGGCGGATCTGAACGGATCGTCAGTGTGAAAGGGGCCTAAGGCCAAATTAGACAGGAGCCAAATTAACCTACCAGCAGAGTGTGGGAGGAAACCGGAGTACCCGGAGGAAAGCCACGCAGGCACAGGGAGAACATGCAAACTCCAGGCATGTAATGTTGTGATTGACATTCAAACGCTGACCTAGATTCTTAAAGGGCTTGTGTTAAGGCATACTGTTTTTTAATCTTTATGCATTCTATGCATAAAGATAAAAAACCTTCTGTGTGCAGCAGCCCCCCTAATACTTACCTGAGCCCCCACTCTTGATCCAGCCATGTCAACAAGAGCCTTGGCTCTCTGGGGACTCGCACACCTGACAGAGCAATTGGCTCCCACCAAGCCAAAGCAGGGGACAGAGGGGGAGGAGCCGAGCTGCGGCTCCATGTGTAAATGGACACACAGAGCCCCCCCCCCCCCCCACAGCAAGCTGCTTGCTGTGGGGGCACCTGGCAGTAGCAGGTAAGTATTACATGTTTGTTATTTAACCACTTGCCGCCCGCCCTATTACAAATAGACGGCGGCAAAGTGGTTTCATAATCCTAACCGGACGTCATATGACGTGATCAGGATTATGAGCCGCTGCATGCCCCCGGGGGCGCGCATCGCGGCGATCGTTGTTGCGGGGTGTCAGTCTGACACCCGGCAACTACGATCTCGGTAAAGAGTCTCCGACGGAGACTCTTTACCACGTGATCAGCCATGTCCAATCACGGCTGATCACAGTGTAAATGGGAAGAGCCGGTGATCGGCTTTTCCTCACTCGCGTCTGTCAGACGCAAGTAGAGGAGAGCCGATCGGCTGCTCCTCTGACAGGGGGGGTCTGTGCTGATCGATTATCAGCACAGCCCCCCCCGAGGATGCCCACACTGGACCACCAGGGACGCCACCAGACCACCAGGGATGCCCAGCAGAGGTAATCCTCCCTAGACCACCAGGGATGCCAGTCAGGCACAATGAATGCCAATCAGTGCCCATAATGGATGGCAATCAGTGCCCACAATGGGCATCACTGATTGGCATGCATTATTGTTTGGCACTGATTGGCATCCATTAGTACAGTATAACACCTGTGTTGCTAATGAGTGCCCACCTGTGCCGCTAATGAGTGCCCACCTGTGCCGCTAATGAGTGCCCACCTGTGCTGCCAATGAGTGCCCACCTGTGCCGCCAATGAGTGCCCACCCATGCCCATCTGTGCCGCCTACCAATGCCCATCTGTGCCGCCTACCCATGCCCATCTGTGCCGCCTACCCATGCCCATCTGTGCCGCCTACCCATGCCCATCTGTGCCGCCTACCCATGCCCATCTGTGCCGCCCATCCATGCCAATACGTGCCAGCTATCAGTGCCAATTTGTGCCACCTATCAGTGTCCATCCGTGTCGCCTATCAGTGTCGCCTATCAGTGTCGCCTATCAGTGCCGCCTATCAGTGCCCATCAATGCCACCTCATCAGTGCCACTTCATTGGTGCCCATCAGTGCCGCCTTATCAGTGCCCATCAGTGTAGCCCCATCAGTGCCCATCCGTGAAGGAGAAAACGTACTTATTTACAAAGTTTTGAAACTGAAACAAAAAAAAACATTTTTTTTTTCAAAATTTTCGGTATTTTTTTATTTGTAGCACAAAAAATAAAAACCGCAGAGGTGATCAAATACCACCAAAAGAAAGCTCTATTTGTGGGAAAAAAATGATAAAAATTGAATTTGGGTACAGCGTAGCATGACCGCGCAATTGTCATTCAAAGTGCGACAGCGCTGAAAGCTCAAAATTGGTCTGGGCAGGAAGGTGTTTAAGTGCCCTGTATTGAAGTGGTTAAAAAAATAAAATATAAAATTAAAAATAAAGCGTTTTAAAGCTCAACTCCAGGCAGACCTACAATCTGCAAATGAATGCATCTCTAATCAATAACACATCAGTCATTTTAATTGCAAGCAGTTTAGGTACCCGGATGTGACCTGGTATCAGCAATTTGCAGCTTCTGTACAGCAGAGCTGGAGTGTGAGACAAAGAAGGAGCACAGAGAGCCAATCAGCTAATGTGCTGGCAAGGGGCACCCTAATTAGAGGAGAGCGCTGAGTGACGGGGAGATGAGCTCATCACTGTGCTGCTTTCATTGTCCAGTCACAGGCTGGAGGCGGGTCCAGGACAACCTGGGCTCACAGGAAGTAGGTTGAAGGGTGCTAGCTATCAGATTGAGGACGTCTAGCAGCAGAAAAGTACTGAGGGGGAAATCATTGCTTTGAAGCTGAATATTACAGAAGCTGTTCATCTTTCTAGTTATTTTTAACGAACAGGAACACATGGACTCTTATCTGATGATCATGTGATGTGTTGTGAAGACACCACTTTATCATACAGACTGGTAAGGGGACGAGGAAGGTGGAGCACCACACTATCCAAACTAGAAAAACATTTATGAGCTTACTGAGAGAAGGTACTATGGATGGCACTGAGCAAACCCGCTCACCTACCTCCCCCCCGCCCCCCCCCCCAGCAGTACATACTCACCGGATCTGGAGCTACCTTTGTGTAAAAGGTCAAAGAAAGAACCAAATAAAAAATCCTTAGATGTTCAAACTCTATACCATTCATCGGGTTACAACAAGGAGGGAAAAGGTTATCCAATGCGTTTCGAGGGTCACACAATCCCTATTCATTAGCGAAATGGCAGAATGTTAAATACATTTGTAACATTCTCTGCCTGCAGATCAGTCTGCTTAGAAGTAACGTTGAGTTCAGTTACTGTCATTTCACTCAGCCTTGATAAAAACGAGACTGTGCAACCCTCGAAACGCATTGGCTGTTTTATGACCCATTACAGTTGAATTTCTCAACTCGGGGGGGGGGATGGGGGAATGTCCTCTCCTGGTTGACAGTGTTAGTTTTGGCAGCAAATTTCAATTTAGTTTTAGCCTTAGTCTTCGGACTAAAATGGCATTTTAGTCTTCTGCAGTTCTAGTTTTAGTCGTATTTAGTCGACTAAAATGTCCTACGTTTTAATCGCCTAAAATCTCCAGTATATTTTAGTCGACAAAAACGCATTTTAGTTGCCTTAAATCTAATGGGTGTAACTAAATTGTAATGCATTAAAGTGGTTGTAAACCCTTACAGACCACTTTGACCTACAGGTAAGCCTAGATTAAGGCTCACCTGTAAGTCCAAGAAATATCTCCTAACCCTACACGGTTTAGGAGAGATTTGCAAAAAGAAAGGCACCGCTGTCTACGGCACAGGCGCACTAAGCATGCCGCTGCTGACGGCGATATGCCGTTAGTGGCGGCTCCCGTACGCATGCGCAGGAGTGACGTCACTGCGGCTCCGGCCAGTCACAGCGCCGGAGCCACGAAAGAAGATGGACGCTCGGTGGAAGAGGGGCCAGCGGTGACATCGCTGGCTCCTGTGTCAGGTAAGCGATGCATAGTAGCCCATTATGCTTTACCTTTGCAGGGAAACAAAGATCCCATCGGGGTTTACTTCCTCTTTAACATTTCTCTACAATTTGCAAACTCATTATATACTGCAGGAGTGAAAAATCTAATATGTTATTTATTATTACATTGAGGTATGAACATGCACTACAGACCGGTGTTAATGTTGAAGTCAAATTTAAATTTAGTTTTAGTCTTAGTCTTATGACTAAAATGCCATTTTAGTTTTAGTCATTTTAGCCTTTTGACTAAAATGCCATTTCGTTTTAGTCGTATTTTAGTCATTTGGAGTTGTTTTAGTCGTATTTTAGTTGACTAAAATAATATTCATTTAGTCGACTAAAATGTTTTGGTCATTTTAGTCGACAAAATAAACACTGCTGGTTGATCCCTGTCTTTTTGATGAGCTCCTGTGCTGAATACTGGACAATGTTCTTTGATACAACCTGTAAAACTCCACAGCCAGCGCCTCTCTACCACTACCTTCAGGAGCGGTCTGACAGCTCGATCATGGCACAGAAACCTCGACCACCCATGGACACGTGGGCATGAAAGCCCACCCTCCTTGCCAAGTTTTGGAGTGTGGCTCATATTTACTTTCCACCCTCCTTGCAGCTGCACATATAAGCGTTACATTGGCATCAACAGAATAAATTCTAAACCTGGCCATACACTGCTTGAATCTTGGCTGAACTTTCAGCAGTATATGGCCATGCTGGCACAGCTCCCTTCAACAAAAAAACGTGTGTTCAACTGACAACCAAGCAGAAGCAGGAGCTGTTTGGGTAATCTGACAGCTGGTGAGGGAAAAAAAAAAAAGTCTATTAGCCTTTGGCCAGCTCAAGACTCCTTTCACATGGGCACCACCGTGTAGCGGATTCTTCTTTCTCAGCAAGGATCGCTCCGTTGATCCCCACTAAGCAGGCAGATGACAGGTCCGCACTGCGCCCCTTCTAGTTTACCCGGCAGAGACGTGTGATGTCATTTCCGGGTCCCCCTTGACAGTTTTCCCAGCCAACAAGGCGTTACATTACATTCAGTGGAGCACAGGGGAGACATGCAGGGTCTTTTAGACCCTGCATGTCCCATGAAAGAGAACCTGTCACCAAAGAAAAAAATAAAAATAAAATCATGTTCCCTGTGATCGAAGAAAAAAAAAAAAAAGTAGTAATAAACCCTGCTATATATAATAAGGCATATATATATATATATATATATATATACACATATATACACACACATACATACATACACACACAATATATATATACACATATATACATATATATATATATATATATATATATATATATATACACACACACACACACACACACACATTAGATAAGATTATATATATATATATATATATATATATATATATATATATATATATATCTGTAGGTACTGTGAATATCTCTTAAACTTACACAGATATTCATAGTGCATGCAGCCGATGACATCACCGACTCACGTGCTTATAGTACCGAACCTTCAGTGCCCGTGCCGGAAATGGTGAGAGTGACGTCATCGTGCCCTCAGCCACTCATGTAGCCAGAGACTGCAAACCTGGAAGCAAGACTGGGGGGGAGATATCAGCCCTCTCAGCGGTGACATTACAGTGCTGGAGGGCTTTGTTCCCAGGTAAGTCTCTCATAATGTCATGCATACTAGCACATTATGACATGGCCTTGCAGGGATTTTTTTTTTTTTGTAACCGCATGCATTTTACTACCGTTTTAATTTTATACACTCAAGCACATCCCCCCCCCCATTGCTTATGGAAAATATAGGGTTCTGACATGTTTAACCGCCTGATGCCCACCCGTCATATGACGTCATGGACGTTGAACGGTGATATCTGAATGACCCTTGCAGCTACAGACATCATTCAGATATCTTCTTTTAGAGCCGGCAATTCCCTACAGCAGGGATATGCAATTAGCGGTCCTCCAGTTGTTGCAGAACTACAAGTCCCACGAGGCATAGCAAGACTGACAGCCACAAGCATGACACCCAGAGCCAGAGGCATGATGGGACTTGTAGTTTTGCAACAGCTGGAGGTCCGCTAATTGCATATCCCTGCCCTACACCATAATAACAAACATAGCGGCTGTTCAGCCACTTGATCGTTCTTACAGGCAGCAGGAGGGGACGTCCTCCCACTCCCGCCGCCCCCTCCGGTGCTTCCACTGACTCACCCATGCAATCGGTGAGCCAGAGAAGGGAACATTTGCTGCCGGATGCTGATCATAGAGACTTCCGACAGGTCAGATGGTCTCCGGAGTCTCTATGATCGTTCGGAGTCCGGGGGCGATGTTAGGACATCACACCCATTCTCTGCATTTGAAAAAATGGGAACACATTACATTTTCCACCTGTAAGGTTTCTTAGTTAAAAACAAAAAAACCTGTCTCCCAACTTTTTTTTTTTTAGCTGGCTCCTAGATTCAAAGCAAGTTAGTCAAGCCGTGTGGCAAGGCAGGTAAGGCAGGTAAGGCACGGGTTCATATCAAGGTAAACATTGCAATGATAACTCATTAATCATGATACAGAGAGTTCAGTTAATGTGCACAGTACAGTAACCCTTTCCTTTCCTATGATATCTCCTGGCTGCTGTAAAAAGAAATCCCCGGCAGAGAAGGAAGTGAAGGTTCTGACCACATCTAGGAGGTGGCTAGAATGACATTATGTGACAATATGACACACTTGTGGGTGGGGAGGGATGATGACATCATGGAAAATCTATATGTGGTGTGAAAAGGCATTAAGGGGAAAAAAAATAAAAAATAGATGACAGAATGAGGACGTGTAATCCTTACATCAGTGTGATGGTGAGAGATCTCATAGGGGGATTATACCCTAAAACACTATTTTACATTACATTAAGGGGGATTTCCAGAGCTGAAAGCTTCCGACCAATCCCCTTAGTCAATGGTATTTCCTGGGGACAATGATCTGTTGTACTCAATAGCAGCGCCACCTGTTGGTGACATTTGACACTGCTGCAACTACCATTATGTTCTATGGGAGTATGCGTGCCCTGGTATTACTATATTATAATAATATCGAAATTGATTGGGCCATCAGTTTGCTCAGCTCTTTACAACATGAGGGCAGACAGTACAATTACAATACAGTACAAGAGGAATCAGAGGGCCCTGCTCGTTAGAGCTGACAATCTAGGAGGTACAGTCTGCATTTTACCGCATTTTGTTACTATGCAGAAGGGTCTTATTTTAGGCTTCCTCGGTAAGATGCACTTTAAGCCCACGTTCACATTGGGCCAATTTGACACGTCAAATTGCATGCCAAATCGGAGCATATTGCTGGCAATGGCACCGTCCCATTCGGAGCCGAACCGATTCCCAAAAGTAGTTTCTGCACTACTTCTGGCGACTTCAGAGGCAATTTCAATAGACATCTGTGCATGAACCCGCACAGATGTCTGTCAAATCACCACCGAAGTCGGAACTAAATCGTGCGAGTTCACTCCCACCAATGCGCGCACGCCCCCTGCTTGCCCAAGGAGCCGATGCGAGTGCCCGGTGGTCGCGATCACCGCCGGGCTTGACCTAAACGGAGGAAATATTTTTTTTTTTTTATATATAGTTTTGGAGGATATTTATCATAGCAAAAAAGTAAAAAAGAATGAGTTATTTTTTTTTCAAAATTGTCACTCTTTTTTTGTTTACAGCACAAAAAATAAAAACTGCAGGGGTGATCAAATACCACCAAAAGAAAGCTCCATTTGTGGGGAAAAAAAGGACGTAAATTTTGTTTGGGTGCAACGTCGCATGACCGCGCAATTGTCAGTTAAATTGACGCAGTGCCGAATTGCAAAAAGTGGTCTGGTCTTGGGCCAGCCAAATGGTCCGGGGCTGAAGTGGTTAAGTGTGGGCTACATACAGAGTGCAGGGTTCAGGAGCTCTTCCTCACATCTCTCGCTCTCCTACCTGGCCCGGCTCTAATACCTCCCTTTGCAGGCGGCTCAGCCTCCGGCTTCAAAACTGGGTGCGAGAGCCACATTATAAGGGCCTGGTGGGCCAGATGCAGCCCGCAGGCCTTGTGTTTGGCATACACTATATTGCCAAAAGTATTGGGACACCTGCCTTCACATGCACATGACCTTTAATAGCATCCCAGTCTTAGTCTGTAGGGTTCAATATTGAGTTGGCCCACCCTTTGCAGCTATAACAGCTTCAACTCTTCTGGGAAGGCTGTCCACAAGGTTTAGGAGTGTGTCTATGGGAATGTTTGACCATTCTTCCAGAAGCGCATTTGTGAGGTCAGACACTGATTATTATTATTATTATGATGTTGGACAAGAAGGCCTGGCTCACAGTCTCCAAACAAATTCATCCCAAAGGTGTTCCATCAGGTAGAGGTCAGGACTGTGCAGGGTCCTGACTCCAACCCAATAGAACACCTTTGGGATGAATTGGAGCGTATACTACGAGCCAGGCCTTCTCGTCCAACATCAGCACCCGACCTCACAAATGCACTTCTGGAAGAATGGTCAAACATTCCCATAGACACACTCCTAAACCTTGTGGACAACCTTCCCAGAATAGTTGAAGCTGTTATAGATGCAAAGGGGGGGCCAACTCAATATTGAACCCTACGGACCAAGACTGGGATGCCATTAAAGTTCATTTGCGCGTAAATACTTTTGGCAATATAGTGCATGTGCCTTAGACTAAAGGCCCTTCACACATACCTGAATCCATGTCAAATGGGGAGTTTCCGATCAAACATTTGTGAATGGCACTGCTAGCTTGTGTTTACTTGTCCTTGGACCAGAACTGGTCATTGACTGGATAAGACGCCACGTGTTGTGACCACAGACCCGCGACTGTCACTCTCTACACAAAGGATGTGAGTGTTTCGTAGGCACAAGGAAACAAACTCTGAATATTTCTGAATCTATACGACCATATTTATGGGCTGCATGGTCCAATCAATTTCTCAGAACCATAAAGTGATCATTGTTGGTTCTGGATGTCCAGAGCCCGCTGAACGCGAAAGAATCACATGATCACCGAGAACAACATGGAACATTAGATGTCCAGTTTACCAAATCGGGCAGTAAAAATGTAAAAAATGCAGCAAAGAACATTGATGTGAATGGAATTTCTGCACAATTATGTTTGTTTGTTTATTGCTCTGCCACAAGTCTGTAGGAGTTCTCTCACAATTCAGCCAACTTCCTGCCGGTACCACAGTTGGACCACAGATAGAAGTGATATTAGTCAATCAGGTGGAGATATGGGACGATTCCACCCCTGTAAAATAATAATAATTAAAAAAAAACACAACTGTTATCAGTAGTACCTCCTGAATGCCTGCCAGCTGCTGTTATACTGCCCTCTGAAAAGCGATCCACTGCAGATTGATTTTTCAAGGGCAGAAAGAGCCCTTCCTTGTCCAATAGGGAGTAGCGAGGAGCCTGTGACATGGGAGCATCTTTTTCCAAAGAAGTAGAAAACAAGGTGTTCCCAAATGATCAGATAACGGAAAAGTGGGGTGCCTGAAAAATGGCAGCAGCTAGGCGGTGCTCCCTGTATGAATGTTAAGGCCTAATTGCAATTTCTAATTGGAATGTACTTTTAAAGCAGATGGTGTTCTATCTTGCCTTTCCTGCTCATCAACAGGTTCACAAAATTATTTAACCACTTGCCTACTGGGCACTTTTACCCCCTTCTGCCCAGGCCAATTTTACGTTTTTAGCGCTGAAGCACTTTGAATGACTATTGCGCGGTCATGCAACACTGTACATATATGACATTTTTATCATTATTTCACACAAATAGAGCTTTCTTTTGGTGCCATTTAATCACCAATTAGGTTTCCATTTGCTAAACAAAAAAAAGCAGACAGACTTTTTTGAAACAAAAAACAAAACAAACAAAAAACGTTTCGTAGTTTGTTATAAAATTTTGCAAATGGGTAATTTTTCTCCTTCATTGATATTCGCTGATGAGGCTGCACTGATGGGCACAGGTAAGATGGCACTGATGGGCACTGGTAGGTGGTATTGATAGGCAGAACTGGAGATGAGGCACTGATTGGTGACATTTATAGGTGGCACTGATAGGCGGCATTGTTGTGCACTGGTAGGCAGTGGCTCTCCATGATCGGGACTGATGTCCTTCTCACAGCCGCCGGTGATCGGCAGCGTGTGGAGAAAAAATAGCCCATTACCGGTTCTGTTTACATCACATGATCAGCTATCATTGGGTGACAGCTGATCACATGGTAAGGGGTCTGCATCGACCCATTACTTGGATCTGAGATCATCCGAGACTCAGACTCACCAATAACAGGGCGCGCAGGCTGCTCGAGCACAGGAGGAAGTCTATGAACACTGATGAGGCCGCACTGATGGGCTCTGATAGACAGCACTGGCGGGCACGATGCCCTGATTATCAGTGCCGATGCCCCTTTAACACAAGCAGGTTATAGGCTTTCTTCTCTCCTCATGCTGTCAGCGTGAGAAAAGAAAAGGTTGATAACCGGCTTCTGTTTACTTTCATGATCAGCTGTCATTGGACACAGCAGAACATGTGGTAAAGGGCCTCTGGCGCGATTACGGGAGGACGTCCATGTACGCCCTCTTGGGAAATTAAGCCTACGTGGTAGCTGTCTTTTGGCTATAGCACGGGTGGGAAGGGGTTAATAAAGCCTTTCCATTTTCACTGCATACCTTATTTTATAGCCAGTGATGCCATCACCGGGTCTCTGTGTTTCTATATGCAAGTCAGGCAGGTTATGACAAATGGGGAGGGACCGCACATAGGGTGCTGTACATAGCTTCCTGAAAACATCACCACGGCCTGCCATCAGTACTCCTCTCAATAGCGCTCAGCCATGATGGAAGTGGTACACGGAGCTATTCAGATAATAAAATGCCTTGATGGGTGGATGTCAGTTGGGAGTAGGGGGTGCTCTAGGTAGGCCGTATTTGCAAGCAGATTGGCTAACGCCCCCATGTGTGCTGATCCCACGCAGCTCGACAGCAGCATCCGTTCCCTGGGTCCTGGAGACACACTGAGGCTCAACAGCAAACCGCACTGCGCACTGGGTGGATTACATGCTCTTATCCTTTTAATAAAGTCATCTTCTATATATACTGCACTTAACTGGGACCCTCTGTTTCCTTTAGATGTGATGGCTGTATTAGGAGTTCATCTTCAATTAGCGAGTATATCGAAATTTGGGGAATACACGAAAAAAAAAAAAAAGGTACTATAACAGTAAACCTAGGTCAGACTTTGAAGGCATAGGAAACAACGAAGAGGTATGAAAATAAACACTATTTATCGGAAAATACATAACATGAATAGAATAGTACAGAAACATTAAAAATCACGTATAATAATACATAATGTGCAGTGAGCCCTTGTGTATCTACGCGTTTCACCGTTAGGCTTCTTCAAGATGCAGTCAAGGTTCTGCAGATAGCAAATGAGTTTACATTTTTCTGTACTGTCCTATTCATGTTGTGTATTTTCTAATCGTGTTTATTTTCATACCTCTTCGGTGTTTCCTATGCCTTCAAAGTCCAACCTAGGTTTACTGTTCTAGTACACTTTTTTTTGTGTGCATTCCCTCAATTTATGGATGTGGCTATGTGAATGCGCTTCTTTTCTGTTCATTACTATATCTAAATCTGCTAATACACTGAACACTCCCCTAATCCACCCTCCCCTATATTCCATTTTTGGTTTGGGCTTTACCGCTTGAAATTCAATAATTGTATGGGGAGGACCAGGGACAGTCAGGTGGAGGAGGAAAGGATTAGATCAGGGGCCGGCAACCTTGGCACTCCAGTTGGGACAAAACTACAAATCCCATCACACTTCGGTGAGTCATGCCTGTAAGGGCTGACAGGGACTTGCAATGCCTAATGGAATGTTACACAGCAGCTGGAGTGCCCAAGGTGCCTAATCCTGGGTTTGACGATGCCGGGCGTCCTCCAGCCAGGAAAGGAGGTGGAATCTGACTTGTTGCAGCTTCTACTGCACACTGTGAAAAGCTCACATTGTGCAGTAAAATCAGAGGAAGAAATTTCAGTACTGAAGAGGAGCTTGAACAATTCTACAAGACTGAACAGAAGACTGGAGTCAGCTTTAAGTTATGTTAATATCAGTAAAAAAAAAAAAAAAAAAAGCTGCTGATGCCAACAAGAGATCACTTGTTGTTTCTTGCAAAATGAAGGGGGTTTCATGAAGACACGGAAATGCACACTCATAAATATAATGAAATGACGCACATCTACAGATTGTCAGAGTAAAAACAGGAAGTTCTAGACTGCAGCAGACCTGATCACAGATAAACAGCATCACAGTGCAGATTACATGCTCAGCTCTATAATATAATTACGCCGGATTAGGATGCTGGAGTCAGACTTTGGCAAGGGCAAACCAACCCTGCTGGCCAACGCCGAGCCTAACTAGACTGCAAGCAAACTCGCCCCCCATCAACACACTGCCAATAAAATGTAGGACTGATATAAAAAAAAAAAAAAAAAAAAAAAAAAAAAAAAAAAGTCACAAGTCTTGGAAAATTACTAGAGCAAAACGTATTCAAAAGCGGAACTCCAGCAAAAACATCAGACAGGAGGGGAGGGGTCAGAACACCTAACAAGTAATAGACCCTAGAGTACCTGCCACTGCCCACGTTATCACAAAGGGTGCCGTTCATAGTTTGTGATAGCAATAAAGTTGAAAAAAATAAAATAAGAGTGTAAAAAAAAAAAAAAAAAAAAAATGAAAGCTTTTCCGTCCTCCTGAGCAAAGACGAAAGCACGTGTTAGTCCTGCACCTACATGTAAACAGCGATCGCACCACACCATGTGCGGTATCACTGCAAACGTCAGAGCGAAAGCAATAATTCTAGCACCGGACATCCTATGTAAATCTAAAGTGGTAACCTTTAAAGGCTTTTAAAGCGTCGCCTATGGATAATTTAATGTACTGTAGTTTGTCACCGTTCCAGAGGCGTGTACAATTTTGAAGTCTGACATCTTTGGTATCCATTTACTCGGCGTAACCTGATCTTTGTATATATTTTTACCAATAATTGGGTATAATATTATGTTTGTGTGCACTAAAATTCAATAGATTTTATTTTTTCCAAAATGTTTACTGTTACACAGTGCTGTGTGACATAAAAAATTGGAACACCCACCATTTTATTCTCTAGGACCACTGATAAAAGACAAAATTGTTTGTGGGGGGGTTCTAAGTAATTTTGTAGCAAAAAATAAATACATTTAAAAAAAATGCTGATTTTTACATATATAGTACAGTAAAACCTTGGTTTAAGAGCGCTTTGCAAGACAAGCAAAATTTTTAAATACGTTTTGACTTGATATACAAGCGATGTCTTGATATACAAGTGGCATTATGTCACAACTGAGTATAAGGCTGCTTTCACACTGGGGCGGGAGCAGCGTCGGCGGTAAAGCGCCGCTATTTTTAGCGGCGCTTTACTGTCGTTTTAGCGGCGGTGTGCGGGCTCTAGCGGGGTGGTTTTAACCCCCGCTAGCGGCCGAAAAGGGGTTAAACCCGCCCGCAAAGCGCCGCTGCAGCGGCGCTTTGCCGGCGGTATTGCCGCAGTGTCCCATTGATTTCAATGGGTAGGAGCGGTTTAGGAGCGGTGAATACACCGCTCCTTCACCGCTGCAAAGATGCGGCTGGCAGGACTTTTTTCACCGTCCTGCCAGCGCATCGCTCCAGTGTGAAAGCCCTCCGGCTTTCACACTGGAGTTAAAGGGGCCGGTTTTTTTCAGGCGTAACACAGGCGCTATTTTTAGCGCTGTAACGCCTGAATACCGCCCCAGTGTGAAAGCAGCCTAAAAGAGGAGAGGCGCCTCTAAGTGTAGCAATATGGTTACATTTAATGAAGGTACAACATTTAGCAACTCACATGGTTAAAGCTCTCCACATAGATCTTCCCCACACCGTCATCAATGTCGTCCCTTCCACGCTGTGCTCCACGAGCGCTTCAAGCCTCGCTTTCAGGGTAGTCTTCCCAGCGACGATTGCAGACTGGCAGCGGTGAGAGCCGGTGGTGTGGCGGATGGTCTACGTCAGGGATCTGCAATTAGTGGACCTTCAGCTGTTGCAAAACTACAAGTCCCATCATGCCTCTGCTTCCAGGTGTCATGCTTGTAGCTGTCAGAGTCTTGCTATGCCTCATGGGACTTGTAGTTCTGCAGCAGCTGGAGGTCCGCTAAATGCATTTTCCTGGTCTATGTGGACAGCTTTACCCCGGATGCCTGCATACTTAGATGCGCTTCTTTTAACCATCAACCATGTAAGTTGATAAATGTTATACCTTCATTAAATGTAACCATATTACTACACTTAGAGGCGCCTCTCTTCTCTTTTATACTCTGGAGCTCCTGCTGGATTTTGCTTCTAATCCCCTTGTGGAGGCTTTTATTTGTGGATGGATATTTAATCACATTGCTATAATCTTTTATATGGTCTACAAATGGAAAGATCTATGAATAAATGGTTGTGGAACGAATCATCTGAGTTTCCATTATTTCTTATAGGGAAATTTGCTTTAATATACAAGTGCGTTGGATTACAAGCATGCTTCCGGAACAAATTATGCTCCCAATTCAAGGTTTTACTGTATGAGAAGTGTCAGAATAGGCTCGAAGCTAAAGTGGTTAATGCAAATAAGCACCCATGAAAACGCGCTGTAATTGCACGTGCACGGGTGTGAAAAGATCCTAGGTGTCTGACAGAAAAATGATTCTTGTTGTTCATAGCAACCAGCGCCAGCTTCCGGCATAGATAGCGGTATTCATGAATCCTATGACACTCTGCTAAACGATTAGTCAGTGCAATTTACACTTCCTGTGCAGGCAGGAGGACGGTGCTTTAAGCAGAATTTTCTTTTTTTTTTTCCTTCTTCTCGATGAAAATAGCTCAGACGCAGCTGTCAAGCAGCAGTGACACACTCAGGGCACGTGTCACTAATGTGTCTCACCTTTGCAGCCTCTGCAATTTCTTGAATTCCCTTGTTGCCGGCTTGTCTTATTATAGGAGTGATTAGGCCTCGGTCGGTTGCCACGGCGATGGAGATGTCAATGGACTCCAACTTGCTGGGGCCTTCTCCATTCCATGTGACATTTACCTCCGGCATTTGCTGGGGGGGGGCAGAAAGGAGGAAACCATTAGAGCGATCTGTTCAGAAAACCAGATAATATAAGCGAGCTGAATATAAAAGCTAAAAACGTGGAAGCAAAAGACAGAAATTTGTTGGCTTTATAATGGATGTGATCATTTCTCCACACTACCATATTATTGTAAAGGCAACATTTTCATTAAAAGAGAAATTATAGCCTTTTGCAGGTTTTTCATTACCTTATTTCTTGCAAAAAAATTATATGTGCTTATTTTGTAAATTAAATGTAGATTACTTTTATCGATGTAGGTTAATGTTTTTAAATACGTGTTTTTCTGTATAGCTTATACTTATGTAGAAACATGGGGGCAGCTCCGCTTTCTACTTCTGTACCTTGGCTGCACTTTACTGTTCTTAATATTGCAACTCTGAGTCAGGTTTGGCTTGAATGCTTTCTGTAAGACTAGCTGAGCATAACCAACAATCATTAAATCATGAAAAACCGTGGCCAGGCTATGGACATTTTTAAGAATTTATGCATTCTTAATCAGCAATGGATAGATATGCTTTAAAACAAACCCTAATCTATCTCTGTAGCTGCATGCACTGTGGAGCAATTCATTCTCAAAGTTCATACCAGAAGCACTGAAGTCACTCAGCAACTCTGCCTCCTCCACCAGTGACTCGGCAGCTAACACCACCCTGTCAGCCCTCGCTCAACCACTGAACTTCACCCGGACAGCAGTGACTTGACAAGTCAGATCACCTCGGTCTTCCTTCCCAGAAATGACTGAACAGATTTGATCACCCTGCTACCCCTCCCAGCAGTGGCTTAACAGCTAAACTTTCCCTGCTCATTCCCACCCAGAAGTGATTCAGCAGCTCCGCTCACACTGCTCCTTCTCCCAGAAGTGACCAGGAAGCATAGCTCATCCTGTTCGCGCCCCCCCCCCCCCCCCCCAGTAGTGACTTGGCAGTTCAGCTCACCTAGCGTATTCTCACCTGGCGTATTCTCAGCTAAGCACACCCTCCTGCCTGCATGCTTGAGCTAAGGGCAGATGGAATAAAGTGGGCCTTCGGTAATTTTTTTAACTTTTCATCTATTAAATCTTCTGCCCTTGTTGTTTTAACATTTTTTTCTGCCAGTAAATACCTTATACAGCCCGCTTCCTGTGTCTTTTCTGGTAAAAAGCCTAAGCTTATGACATCATGCACAGCTCTCTTGCTCTGGTGAGAGTTTGCCAGGAAGGGATGGGGATGAGTCATAAAAAGGCCAATGAGAGCTGCAGAGCTGGAGGTGTGCCTCTGTCTAAATCCAGGAAGTGAACAGGCAGTAGGTTCAGCTGCCCACAGTTAAAAATGGATGCAGCCAGACTCCGTGGAGGGAGATTTTTGCAGCATAATTGGCAAGTACAGAATTACAATATATATAAAATATGCAAAGTGGTTGGAGGGAAGCTTCAGAATGGCAAAGATGTTTGTATTACAAATTATGTGAGCGGACTGCAGTTCCCTTTTAAGAATAAATAAGTGCTTTTGGTTTGGGGTGCTCAGATACAATGTAGATCCGCTTTAAAGTGGTTGTATACCCAAATTATTAACTTTTACCTACAGGTAAGCCTATAATAAGGCTCACCTGTAGGTAAAATAAATATCTCCTAAACCTGTACGGTTTAGGAGATATTTACTTTGCATGCAGCCGCTAAAGTCAGCGGCGCATGCGCTGTGAAGGCCTGGCTGAAGGTCTGGCAGATGCTGCCGGACCTTGCCGGTGTTCTGGCGTATAGAGGCCGGGCATCACATAGTGTCCACTCCGTACTGCGCATGCGCAGTACGGAGCAGACGAAGCTTTGGAAAATCTCCAAAGCTGAACGGCGCCTGCGCCGTGAGTGGAGGTGGTAGCCCCACTATCCAAGCGGACATAGGGTTGTGAATTTTAGAGGGCCCCTCGCGGGCGAGCTTCGCTCGCCACGCTTCGGGCTCGGCCTCGCTGCGCTCGGCTCTTTTTTATTCTAACTCTATGTCCACTTGGATAGTGGGGATAGAACCTGGACTCACGGCGCAGGCGCCGTTCATCCTCGGCAATTTTCGGAATCTGTGTTCCTGTGTACTGCGCATGCGCAGTACGCAGGGGACACTATCTGATGGAGGACGCTATTTGACAAGACACCGGGAAGAAAATGCACACCGCGCAGGAGTGACGTCATCGCGGCTCCGGCCACTCTTAGCGCTGGAGCCGCGAAGACACGCCGAGGGCAAAATGTCAGCTCCCTCGGCGTGGACCGGGTGAGATACCCACGCCTTGTTATATATCTCATTATGCCCTTATCTTACAGGTGTTTTTTTTTTTGTAATTTTGTTTTTTTGTCCTGCGGGTATACAACCGCTTTAAGAATACGTAAGTATTTGCATGTCCAAAGTTTGGCCACAGACTTGCTTTAGATAAAGTGTCTAATCACAGTTTTGGATATCCGATGACTTCTAGAGTGAGCATTTATGTGACACAGGTGGGCTTTGTCCCTTTAGCAAGCCATATGCTGGTGGCAACTTCCCAGTAACAGGATCGCTAAAGAGCGCTTACCCCATACTTCGTCGCTCCCTTCGCTAGGTCTTTTACATGCATACCGTATCTAAAGAAAAAACGATCGCCCTTTCCCTTTAATGCAGCTTGTAAGTCAGACTTCCAGCACATTATGTGGAAGTTTGATTTTTACAAGCACTCGGAGTGGGACGCCTTAGACACAGATCTACTTCCTCTCCTATACAAAACATGGCATATGGGCAAATCCCAGTCTGGAACGTCTGTGATACAGTAACAGGAGAGGGGACCGAGCTCTGCTGACACAAAGCCAGCGAGTGGAACAAAAGAGCAAGTCATCCGGAACTCCCCGAAGATTAACGTCTACAAACTAAAACAGCGGCAGAAGGAATACATTTGTTTCCCGTAGACTGTGAAATGCCCCGTGTCAGTAAAATGAATTTTCCTATCCAGTACACACACAATGGAGAAGGCGTTGTGTACTGGCAGATATGAGCAGGCTGTTGGCTGGAAGGGGGGGGGGGGGTGCAGTGGTCTCAGCCGTTGCTCATACACACAGAAGTTCTGCTCGGGGAGAATCTGCTGGGATTGAGGGGCACAGCATGTGCCCACTGGAGGAGAGTTATCAACCACCTGTGGCCGTACTCCACATCCATTGCAGTCTTATACAACAGGGCAAAGGTAATGGCCAAGTTATGGGTATCAAACAGTGTTAAGGCACCACAAGGCCAAAGCTTGGTGGACACATGACCATGACACCTTGACATCTACTATATGGTCAGATTTTGTAGATATCCCTCCAGATTTTTGGAGTTCGGGTGTTTCTAGTGAAGGTGGCCATTAAAATGTTACTAAACCCACATCATAAAAAAAAAAAATATATAAATAAATGGTGCAATACATGCTGTTCATACTAACTCAGTTAATTATGGGATTTGTTTTCTGTACTCTGCAAAAATCCTGACTGATCCTGCTGTTCTCCATCTCCCCCTTCTGTCCCCAATGCTAGTAGGGATTTTGCAGAGCAGTGTTGGGAGCTCTGCACAAGCTCAGAGCAATTCTTCCATATCACATCTGAGCAGCCCGTGTGGGCATATACACCGTGGTAAATGACAGCCCATTCCGTCCTTCCCTCCCTCCTCCTCCATAACCACTAACCAGCTAAACACAATGGGGGCGGGATATCATATGTAGATTGATAGAGGCTTCACCTCCCTCTTATTCTAAGACACCAGCTGGAGGGGCGTGACACAGTCTGTGACAGGCAGAAATCCGACCACACCATGGTACAGCCACAAAATAATTACGATATCATTTCAAAGATATATTTGTATTACAATGCAAAACGGTTTATATATTAATTATTTTTACTCTGTATTCCAAGGGTTGTTTTTTTTTTATTTTAATCATGTGATTGGCAGCCCCTCCTGTTTACGTTTCCCTGCAGACAGTCTGAAAGAGAGCTGGGTCACGTAGCAGCTGAATATCAATTAGGAAAAGGGTACTTTTTTAAATTACAGTGCCATCATCCACATACAGAAATAAAAGGGACAACGTATATTAAACAGTATCTATTTAGTATCACTTATGCCGCGTACACACGGGCGGACTGTATGGCGTACTTAGTCCGTCGAAACACATTTCAGCGGACAGTCCGCTCGTGTGTGGGCTTCAGCGGACTTTTTCAGCGTGCAGTCTGGCGGACTAAGTATTTCGGATTTTTCGAAATTCTGTCCGTCGTACTTTGGTTTCAGCGGACAATCCGCTCATCAGTAGGCTAGTTCGACGGACTAAGAATGGCGCATGCTCAGAAAGGATTTACACGGCGGAAGGGTGCTTTGCTGTGTATTGGACTTCCTATTTCTAGTCCCGTCGTACGTGCTGTACACGTCATCGCGCAAGCTTTCGACGGACTGTTTGTGCATCCGTGTGTGGTCAAGTCCGTTCAGTCGAAAGTATGACGGACTGTCCGTCGGATTGTATGACGGACTAAGTACGCCATACAGTCCGCTCGTGTGTACGCGGCATAACACTACAACATACAAAGTTTTTTTTTAGCCAATTGTGGACTTTCAATCCTGTAGCAACAGTCTGAGGAAGGTCCAAGGGGAGGTTTTAAGCAGAACTTCGGTCAAATTTATTTTCCCATGTCCTTGTTGCTGATCTCCTACCTTCGCCAACTTTGCCATCCATGTTCTTCTGAGCTCCGTAGTTCCTCTGTAATAGGCTGCTGAACTTGCTGAAATTTTTTTCAACATCCTGTTTGTAAGGCTGCTGGCTCCTATCCCCCGAGCCAAGCCAGTGGTCTGAAACGCCCAGCTGTGGTCCTCTGAAAGCAGGGAGTTCTATTTCCTGTAGTGGGCGGAGGGGTATTAATGGGGGATTTTGTGAAAATCCTGGGGTTCTGCTTTAAGGAAAAACAGTGGGAGTCAAGGGAGCCAATCAGCGGGTCCGGCTGACCTGAAGCTTGCCGGGACCCGAACATCATTTCCGACAGAGGCAGAACGGCAGTCTGCCTATGTAAACGTAGCAGGTCGCCATTCTGTTAGTGGGGAAGGTAGCCATCATGTGTTTCTGCTAAGCAGGAACATGGATCTCTGTCTTCCCACAGTTAAAAAGCACTCCCTACACCACTCCTGCCCATTGAAATCAATGGGGCAGCGCTGCTATACCGCCGGCAAAGCGCTGCGCTTTGCGGTGGTTTTAACCCTTTCTTGGCCGCTAGTAGGGGGGTAAAATCACCCGCTAGCGGCAGAATACAACTGCTAAAACTACCATAAAGCGGCACTAAAAATAGTGCCGTTTTACCACCGACACTGCTCCCGCCTCAGTGTGAAAGGGGCCTAAAAGTGGCATTCCACCCAAAAATTGAACTTCCGCTTTAAGGGAAGGTGACCCCCTGACATGCCACATTTGGCATGTCATTTTTTTGGGGGGAGGGGGGAGCCGGTACCCTCTTTTTCAGAGGGTCCCAGCTCCCACTTCCTCCCGGTGCACTGCGGCACCGGAAAGGGAGATAGCTTCTCTCCCTCCTCCCTCTCGGCACTCATCTGGGACACGTCACAGGTCCCAGATGATTGCTCATGCATGTGCATGTCACAGCCGAGCGCCCACACCTACAATGCCGGCGCCGCAGAGAGGAGGGGGAGATGAGCGGAGCTTCACTCCTCCGCATCACTGGACACTGGGACAGGTAAGTGTCCGATTAGTGAAAGCCAGCAGCTGCAGTATTTGTAGCTGCTGACTTTTAATATTTTATTTTTATTTTTTTAGCAAAAAAATAAAAAACCCCAGTGGTGATTAAATACCACCAAAAGAAAGCTCTGTCTTTAAAAAAATTTTAATTTTTTTTTTCATATGGGTACAGTGTTGCATGACCGCCCAATTCTCGTTTAAAAAGCAACAGAGGTGAGAGCTGAAAATCGGCCTTGGCAGGAAAGGGGTGAAAGTGCCTGGTATTGAAGTGGTTAAGATGACTGATGTAATATTTACTGTAAAATGACTCAGCACACAATTAGTGCTCTTAAATGCATCACACACGGCCCTGTTCACACGCTGCTCGCCCATGTACAGTACGTGTTACAATCTCTCCCATCACAGGGAGTTGGCATCGCTTGCCATTGCCAAAGGGAGTGAAAATGCACTAAACTGGTCAACTCCCATCTGCTAGTGCCTGTAATGTGCATATTACTCACCGCTTTCATCAGAAAGAGATAACTACAGCTACAAATCAACCTAAAGGAAACCTGCACTGACAGAACATGAAGTCTGCCGTAGTGGACCTCTTCTACAGAAAATGCTAACTGTTTGGCTGCCATGTAGTATCCACCCAATGGATGTAATGTCTTCTAGTACACAGACTATAAGCAAGTGTGTAGATCAGAATCCCTGACTTTACTGTGAATGAACAGTGTCTTGCTGTGATACATTTATAAGTCTTTGGCTCAGTTCACACTGGAACCAGCTGCAGATCGAACAGGAATGCTGTGCGTCCCCATTCTCCGTTTTTCAGGGACGAATCAGGGCCAAATCTATGAAAATGATCAGACAAGATTTCCTGACACTAAGAGAAAAAATGGTGACAGGGGAGGGACCTCCAGCTGATTGACAGCCTCAGCTCTGTTCCTGTGTGGAGGGGGAGGGGTGTTCCTTTCCTCCCATCAGCTTTCAGAGCTCTCCTCCCTCACCTGTGCAGAGTGTAAACCCAATTCCCCATCCCCTGCTTTCTGACAGCTCATACAAGCTTTATATTTCTGTACTTTGAATGGATGTAGAGAAGACAGCAGACACACAGGTACAACTTATGTGGGGGGATTTGTTTCCTCTCTGTGCATCACCTGAGGCCAGTCACTTCACTGGGTATAGGTAAGGGTTTTTAACCACCTTAAAGCACCACAAAGATGTTAATGGACCCTCAAGGAATCATTGCTCAGTTCCTAATTAAAACTAAAATCTAGGCAGACATAAAAAGACAGAGATGCATTAGACTTTGGGTGTTATTTACTAAAGGAAAATCCACTTTGCACTGCAAGTGCACTTGGAAGTGCAGTCGCTGTAGATCCGAGGGGGACATGCAAGGAAAATAAAAAAACAGCATTTTAACTTGCACATAATTGGATGATAAAATCAGCAGAGCTTCCACTGATTTCAGATCTACCCCTAAGATTTAGAGTGATTGCACTTCCAAGTCCACTTGCAGTGCGAAGTGGATTTACCTTTTGTAAATAACCCCCTTTGTATTTATTAATACATCCTTAAAGCATAAGTTTACCTTTTGGAAAGGTTACATATTCCACCTGTTTTTCGTTTGGAACATGTTCCAGCATTTTTGCAGCCTCTCCCCCTGATCCCCCCCTTCCTGTGACAGCGGGCCCAGGAGCCTCTACCCGCACCCACAGTCACTAGTCGAAAACAACGTGGATGCACAGAGCACCACGTGATGAATTCACATTTCCCTATGAATGAATGTCTACAAATACCATCAGCCATTGCATTGAATGGGTTGTAGTTCTCAATGAACGGCGAGGGGCCAGTGAGCGCTTTCACAGTCCATTGATTCTTCCTGCTCTCAAGTAACTTCCTGCCCATACAAGGTACGGCCAGAAAGCAATGCTGGAAGTCTGCGATGGCCTGAGATAGCAGCTTAAAAAAAAAAAAAAAATGCTGGCCCGTCTGAAGGAGCCCTTATGGCCGTTTTCTTTTCCTTTCAATGCGGGTTACGGACACGAGGCAACGCACAGTATATGGCAAGCAAGTGAGGCGATATCATTGTGCTTCACATACTAGGGCAGGGGGTGATTGATATGACGTGTTCAGGCATATTTATGGGGACAGGGAAGATACTCCTATAGAGAACGACAGGTCTGATAATCACCTCCTAATGACGTGTTAGAAACTTACTTTGAGGGTTGCAGCCGTGGCTTTGATGATAAAATCATTTACGGAGACTTTTATATTATCTGCAAAAAAAAGAAAAAGAGAAAAAAAACAATATATCAATCTCTACCGGCATCATTTTAAAGTATTTTTATTGAAATTAATTGCTAGAATAATGCTGTACCCGTTACCTGAATGTTTACAGAGCCGCGTGTTCTCTTACCCTTATTAGCCACTTGTGATGGCAGTCTATGGGGGCCGACAACTGCAGCATGGAATTCTTTTCAAAAATAGTAAGGACTAGAAATGGAGAAAACTGAATCACTGAACTAACGAGTACCAATGCCAACCCAGGACTGTTTTGGGGGAGTTGCATCTTGGATAGGAGAGGCCAGAGGCAAGTATAAGTAATTCACCACACTTACTTCCCACCGTACATGCAAGCTTTATTTCCTGGAGCGCTTCTATAAGGCTGAACTCCAGGCAGATATAAAAGACTCAAATCAATGCAGCTCCATATTTCCATATTTTATTTATTTTTTAAGTCCAAGCTGCACAATATTTGAATTTGACTTGATATCGGCCTCTTACAATCCCTGTGCAGTGGAGCTCAAAAGGCAGAAGCAGCTGATCATTTGTGTTGCTGTACAAGGATAGGACAGAGCAGAAGCATGAAGTCCATAAAGTCTGCCGCTTGAAATATCATATTTATATGATGTAGCAAAGTGGTAAAGATCAAAGCGAACACGTGTATTTTTCTTTAGGAAAGATTCACTTCCCTGTCTATGCCACATTGTGGTGCACAGAAAGGGGAAAACCTGTTGATAGCGTAACATGAAGATACAGTAAGCTGGAGTCAGGCTGACGAGGAAACAAACTAGCATGACGGCGACCTTTTCAAAATAGCGATCACTAACTGTAGTCGGTTGGGTTCAGATAAAATGGGTTGAATGACGCCGGCCATCAGAAGAACATCTAGTGGTCAAAAAAGTACTGCACTGCAAAGTCTAACATTCTATTAATTAAGCCTGAATTGAATTGAGTCTCTGTAATATTGCAAAGTATTCTAAAATATTTCAGGTGTTGAGAGCTGGATCTGAGTGCTAGATGGTGGACAGGTGTACGAAACTTCATTTCATGCCCCGCATCAGCATAATGGTTCCCCTAAAAGGGTCAATTGCCTCTGTAAGACTATATAGATTTATCCAGGGCTTTTTTCTCAGATAATAGGCGCAGGAACGCAACCACACCCCCTGCTGAAACACATTGATAGGCGGGTGTGGCCAAATTGCAATAACATTGGAAGGATCTTAAGAGGGGAAAAAAAAAAAACACCAGGAGTGCGTTATGTGCAGAGTGCAAGGATGCAGAGCTAAGGGGTGCCCTGTGCACAGAACGCAGAGTTTAGGGTGCCCTGTGCACAGAACGCAGAGTTTAGGGTGCCCTGTGCACAGAACGCAGAGCTCGGGGGTGCACTGTGTACAGAACGCAGAGCTCGGGGGTGCACTGTGTACAGAACGCAGAGCTCGGGGGTGCACTGTGTACAGAACGCAGAGCTCGGGGGTGCACTGTGTACAGAACGCAGAGCTCGGGGGTGCACTGTGTACAGAACGCAGAGCTCGGGGGTGCCCTGTGTACAGAACGCAGAGCTCGGGGGTGCCCTGTGTACAGAACGCAGAGCTCGGGGGTGCCCTGTGTACAGAACGCAGAGCTCGGGGGTGCACTGTGTACAGAACGCAGAGCTCGGGGGTGCACTGTGTACAGAACCCAGAGCTCGGGGGAGTGCTATACACAGTGCAGAAATCAGGGATGTGCCATGTACAGAGTGCAGAGCTCAGTGGTGTGCTGTGTACAGAGTTTAGGGGTCACCTATGCACAGTGTTCAGGGTTCAGCTCCATCTCTCTCTCTCTCTCTCTCTGTTGCAAAAAGGCATGTGCATCAGTGTCCTGATTATCAGTGCAGCCCCAGCCCTGCCGACCAATCAGTGCCCCAGCACTGCCGACCAATCAGTGCCCATCAATGCAACCTCATCAGTGCACATCAACAGTCAGCTAACATTATCAGACTTTAAAATTGCATACGCCCATGCAACAGCGCCAAACTACAGTACCAGTCGGAGTGGTCCCGGGCTCGCCCATCCAATTGGTGAGAATCCCCTTCCATCGCCCGTAGAAATGATCGAGTGGCTGTACAGCACTCTAATCACTTGTACTTTACAGGGCATTGGATGTTTTTTGATACCAGGATGATGCCAGCAGGTGAAGGCATCATCCCAGTATAACCACTGAAAGCCCAGGCTGTCACATGATGTCCACTCAGGGTGACGTAGTAAAATATACCAATAAAAATGATTTTGTTCTACAGGTTTGAAAAAATATCTGCTGATCCTGCCAGTATTACAGTGCGCTCATAGCTTCCTGTGCACTCAGGAGTGTTATCAGCTCTGCCTAGTTCCCTTCTCCAGAACATCTACGTCATATGCTAGACCCTGTTCACATCTGACCTTATCGGAATCGCTTACATAATGGCACGATTCTGCCTGCGATTCCAGAATTGCAAAAGAAAAAGTGGGACCCTCTTGTGGTGCCATTATTTCTTATTGATTACCCAAACGTGATGCAATTATGCCACAATTGTCACGTGACAAAACACAGGGAAATTGCGGAAAAACGTGCAACACTAAACGTGCCTGGCTCAGTGCCAAAATCGGATACATGAGCTTCTTTGGCGCATTTTTGGAGTGGAGGGAGGCCCATTCATAATAAATGGTGGCCCATTCATAATAAATAAATAAATGGAGGCCCATTCATAATAAAAAAACACACAAAAAAAAAAAAAAGTGAGGTCACAGTGGACTCACACCTGAGCTATGTAATGACGTTGCATTTTTTTGAGCGGCACTATTCATTATGAATGGCCCCACCTCCGCTCCAAAAACATGCCAAAGAAGTTCATGTAGCACATATTTTTGCACTAAACCAGGAGCATTTGGCGGTGCACGCTTTGGATAATCGTGGCAAAATTGCACAGTGTTTGGCATGCCATTAAGAAATAACGGCACCGCAAGAGCATCACACGTTTTCCTGCGCTTCTGGAATTGCAGGCAGAATCGTGTGACTAATATGCTCAGGTGTGAACAGGGAGAGGGGAAGGTGTTACGCTGTCTAGATCAGGAGCTGCCACTCGAGGGTGACCACACTGCTTCTCCCAAGATACAGTAAAGGCAAACAGCACATTGATGAGCTGATCTCTGTTACTTTGCTAACTCCTCCTATCAGCATGCTTCTTGTCAGCATATCAATGGACTGGCTCCTTGTACTGCTTTATCCTCGCACACTACAAGCCCTGCTGTACAGGGACTGCACAAGGCAGCTATTAAGTCACATTCAGGTACTTACACCCCTTGCATTTTTTTTTAATGCATTTAATGATTGCAGAACTGCATTATATTCTGTCTTTTACATCAGCTTTAGACAGGTACGCTTTGTCATACAGCTGTACACTGTTTCCCCCACAGAGGTGTGATGCAACAAAGGGGGAAAAAAGAAATACACACAGAGATCCGCCAAGCAAACAAGAAGGCAGCTTCGGGTGCCTGGTAACAATAAGGCGGATAAGCCTCTAATCTGTGGAAGAGGACACTGCCTTGCTGTTACACAATTCTGATTTAATAATCCATCTCAGAGTCCCCTGTGCTGTGCTCATGCTGCCCTCGCTGGAACCCTTCACCAGGAAGCCACGGCTGCCAGCAGCAGACTGTGGGAAACGTGCTTTATTTAGTAGCTGTCAAGTCGAAGGCAGTGACCTGTTAGGGATCGCTGATAAATTACCTGAGCGGCCTCTGTAAAAATAGTCAGGAAATCAAGTTAGAGAAGGTGCAATTGGCTATAATAATACATTTCCTGCGCTGCAGAGCCAAAAGTCAAGAAGTATTTCTGTGTTCGCATCAGAACTGCGCGATGTGTATCCCGCAGCTTGTATTGCAGGATGAACCACGGGGTCGACCACGGCTGTTATTGTGTACAGCGGGGGTCTCAAACTGGCGGCCCTCCAGCTGTTGTGAAACTACAAGTCCCATGAGGCATCGCAATTCTGACAGTTACAAGCATGACTCCCACAGGCTGAGGCATGATGGGACTTGTAGTTTCACAACAGCTGGAGGGCCGCCGGCTTGAGACCCCTAGTGTACAATCTTCATAGAAATTAGAGAGAAAATTAAAGCTACAGGGGTTACGCTGCATATACTGCAAAATGAATGAACCACATGTAATATGCATATCCTGAATAACCTCACGCCAATGGCAAAATACTGTGAGCGGGCAGCAAGTACAGGCTTGGCAATGGACATGTACATTCCCAGCTTGCTTCCTGGTTTGGGGCTACCGACCTGTGCTATGATTGGATACAGCATGAGCTTGGCAGCAGATTTCAACCAATAACTTTGGCTGATCAGCCTGGTCCAATCACACACAGAGTTGTGTGTTTACAAAACACACAGAACTCTGTGTACAGTGAACCGCCATCTGGCTGTTTCTTCTCCCTGAAAAGCAGAGAAGAAAAACAGCCAGATCAGTAAGTTAAAGCAGCACACATTAAAGCGGAGTTCCACCCTAAAGTGGAACTTCCGCTCATCGAAACCCCCCCCCCCCTCTGGTGTCACATTTGGCACCTTTCAGGGGGGAGGGGGGTGCAGATACCTGTCCAAGACAGGTATTTGCACCCACTTCCGGGCATAGTCTCCCATGGGAGTCTATGCTTCTTCCTGTCCCGCCACGCTGTCTGCTGGGACCCGTGTATGTCCCAGCAGACAGCGCGGATCATCTCCATTGCACTGCGCGACTCGCGCATGCGCAGTAGGGAAGTGAAGCCGCAACGCTTCACTTCCTGATTCCCTCACCGAGAATGGCGGCGGCAGCAGCCGAGAGATCGATCGGCCTCGGCTGCCAACATCGCTGGACCACAGGAAAGGAAAGTGTCCATTTATTAAAAGTCAGCAGCTGTAGTATTTATAGCTGCTGGCTTTTAATATTTATTTATTTTGGGTGGGGGGGGGCTCCTAAACTTGTTAGGCACACAGTTAACCCCTTGTGCACTTAGATGTTAACCCCTTCCCAGCCAGTGCCATTAGTACAATGTCAGTGTACAGTCTTATCACTGATCACTACAGTAGTGCCACTAGAGACATCAGTGTCATTTAATAAATAATATCAATCAGCGCAGAGAATAATAAATAATATGTTTATATACTATTAATATCTTGATGTCCAGCCAACCACTGGAAAAGTGATTTCACAACACCTCAACAGGAATAAAACAACATCTATAAATCAGTGTAGCGCAGCAAAAAAGAATCAACATGAAATCAAAGCAAATAAAAAGGATAAATTAAATATATTGCTAAAAAGTCTCTATAGATAAATTCCTCTGTGAAAAGTTCAGCTGTGTATCCCATAAAACAGTGAAAGAAAAAGAGTTCTGCGCATCACATTATTCACTGCATACGTGAGGATCGGAGCCATTTGTTTTTGGTGAGACACCAGCCTACCGAGGAGAGGAAGAGATCCATCAATCCATTTAATTACTGTAATGGATAAGGAGTAGAGCTGCTTGATCTGGATGTGAGGAAATATTGGCTTTTTTTATCTTTTACAGGGAGATGAGCGGGCAATCTATCCCATAGAGGATTGATACATTGTTTTCTTTCACTGTTTTATGGGATACACCAGAGGAAGGCAACCTTTTGAGCACAGTGTGCCGAAAAATGTTTTCAAAGAAATGGAGTGCAATGATTTTATAACAAAAAAAATGTCACCTTCACACTCTTAATCACGAAAAGGATTTTTTATAAAGTAACTTCACACCTCAGATCACCGTTCATCTGCCCCACCACTGTATCCCACTGCACATCTGCCCCACCACTGCACATCTGCCCCACCACTGCACCCCCCCCTGCTCATCTGCCCCACCACTGTACCCCCCCTGCTCATCTGCCCCACCACTGTACCCCCCCTGCTCATCTGCCCCACCACTGTACCCCCCCTGCTCATCTGCCCCACCACTGTACCCCCCCTGCTCATCTGCCCCACCACTGTACCCCCTCTGCTCATCTGCCCCACCACTGTACCCCCTCTGCTCATCTGCCCCACCACTGTACCCCCTCTGCTCATCTGCCCCACCACTGTACCCCCTCTGCTCATCTGCCCCACCACTGTACCCCCTCTGCTCATCTGCTCCACCACTGTACCCCCTCTGCTCATCTGTCCCACCACTGTACCCCCCCTCTGCTCATCTGCCCCACCACTGTAACCCCCCCTGCTCATCTGCCCCACCACTGTACTCCCTCTGCTCATCTGCCCCACCACTGTACCCCCCTGCTCATCTGCCCCTCCACTGTACCCCCCTGCTCATCTGCCCCACCACTGATCATTAGATGTTTTTTTCACCTTAATGCATAGGATGCGATGCATAGGATACATTAAGTTGAAAAAACATGAACCTTTACAACCCCTTTAATGTGAGAAAACTGGAAATTGGCTTCTTGGCCATTTTAGGCCAAAGTAGAACAATCTATTCTCTGCTTTACTGCAGCCAACTGAAATTCAAGAGAAACAGCTGCATAATCCAGACAGAATATACTAGCATACCTTCATACTGCCAACAGCAAATATATTTATATGAAGTTATAGCATGGGATACTTTCTGTTCTCTCCTAATTATAACCACCTTGTGCCAACGTATGATGATCCAAAAGATTGGTTTAAATAAATTCGAGGCACCCCCCCCCCCCCCAAAAAAAAAAAAAACAGTCTCTCTTGTCTGGGAAGATGGATGATTTGTCAGCATTTAAACCCCCTCCATTAACCACAAGGCCAATACTGAGCAGAACACACAGGATTATAGAAACCACGCAGGGGGAAAAAAAAAATAACCTATTTTTCCTAATCTGATGGCTTTTTACTGAATAATCTAAAAATATTTTTGAGCAAAGCTGTATTAGTTTTAACCCATGCTACATTGTTTTATAACTGTGTTATTAGATGAATTCAGAAACAGCTACTGTTTGTGTCTTACATTGTTATCCATGGTTCCCTTCCAAAGTGATCTTATAGGAATAAAAGGTCCACAAAAAGCTCTCCCTCCGAAACCAGAATATCCATAGTCCGCTCTCCTACTGCCCCTGCTGTCATCTACTGCTCGGTTAGTGAGAACTCGGGAGTGCCGATCTCCCGGTCCCCCACAGCGCTCAGCATACCTCGATGTCCTGTTGTGATGTATGGGTCACCATGAGGAACAACGGAACACAGAAGTCTGAGCCCTTGTACACACGGTCAGAGATTCCGACAACCAAATCCGTCTGAGTAATTCCGATGGATTAATTCCGGAAGAGGTCCGGAAGTGATGTTGCATACACACGGTCGGACTAAGTTGACGGAAAATCCGATTGTACATAACGTGATGACGTTATTTCGTTACGACGGGACTACATTCAGGCTAGTAGCCAATAGCTTTGGTCTAGGAATTTGATCTGAGCATGCGTGGCACTTTGTCCGTCGGAGTAGGCTACACATGATCGGAGTATGTCCGAACTGAGCATTTTGTCTGAAAATTTTACCGGCAAGTTGGAAAACTTGGTCCATCGGATATTCCGACGGAAACAGTTTGATGCAGAGCACACAGAGTCGGAATATCCGACAAAACGCTCCGATAGGAAACATTCCGACGGAATCTCCAACCGTGTGTACAAGAGCTAACACTCCCAGAGGTGTGAGCTTCGCAGCAGACTTGATGCACGGCAAAGCAACACGTTCATTGTAATGTCCATTGCATATACTTAAACTGGTTGTAAAGTCAGATTCCTAAATCACTTCTATCCCCTTCAGTTTTATACAGATACGAAGTACCACGTGTCAGTTATTTTTTTTATTTAATTTTTTATTATAATCCTAAAAACCTTCTTGAATGAATGAATGACTGACTTGTATAGCGCTACCTACGCAAACTATCGCCTCAGGGTGCTTTTTTCCACCAGTGTCATCTGTGGTATAGCGCAGTCCTTTACCCCGTAGGGTCGCGACACGCTTACAACACATACTAGAGCCAATTTTTTTTAGACAGGATCTAATTAATCTACCAGCATGTCTTTGGAGTGTGGGAGGAAACCGAAGTACCCGGAGGAAACCCACGCAGTCACAGGGAGAACATGCAAACTCCAGGCAGATAGTGTCGTGGTCGGGATTTGAACCAGCGACCCTATTGCTGCTAGGTGAAAGTGCTACCCACTACACCACTGTGCTGACCTCCTTCTTTCACAGCGCTGCTCTGCAGTCACGTCACCTACCTTTGCTCTCCTTTCCCGATCTATTGAGAGCAACGGGAGGGGCTGAGATTCCCCTCTGACGTATGCCAGCCAGCAGACGGAGTTCATGTGACTGTAGAACGGTGCTGTGCATGAAGGTATTTAGGATTAAAAAAATAAAAATAAAAAAATGTAAAAAAACTGACACACTGTACTTAAAATATTCATAAAACGGGGGGTGCAAGTGATTTATATAGGTTACAACCACAGGTGAATACAGGCAGGAGGGGAGGGGCAGGGAGGAGATCAGCACTCAACACAGACTAGGAAATGACAGGCAGAGAAGGGGAGAGGGAGAGCAGCGGGATGAAAGAGGGATATAAACTGAACACGGTATCATAAATCAGGAGCTAGTATTACGGTGGTCAGTACACAGAGGGGGGACACAGGAACAGGCAGGATCAACCAGGTATTTTACAAAATAGAATTGGATAAAAGACACTGCAAAAGCACTATGCTATTGATCATGCTTTAAAAGGAACAGGAACTTTTTTCTTTTTCGGGTTACATCCACTTTAAAAAAGGAGTTGTAAAGGCAGAAGGTTGATCTTAAATGCATTTTATGCATTAAAGCGGAGGTCCGCCAACATTTTTTTTTTTTTTTTTTAAGTCAGCAGCTACAAATACTACAGCTGCTGACTTAAAATATGGACACTTACCTGTCCAGGGCGTCCGCAATGTCAGCACCCGAAGCAGATCTGTCGCTCGGCACTCAGGTGCTGCCATCGTCCTCTTTGGTAAGAGAATCAGGAAATTAAGCCTTGCGGCTTCACTCCCCGCTTCACTACTGCACATGCGCGAGTCGCACTGCGCAATCCGGATGGTCCTTGCTGTCTCTTACATGTAAAAAAAAAATCCCTTTAATTGCCCCATATTCTGTAGCGTTCTATAAACAAATCAAGGGGGAAAAAAAAAAAAAGCACAGCTGACAGTCACTCAGGTGTCAGCTTGTAACCGGCAATGGGAAAACTAAATGGAATCCGATTCGCTGCTATGGGCTACACCCCCATTTTGTTTAAACTTTTATAGAAGATATCAACCTTATGGCTACACTTGGAGCAGATAGTTTACACTGGAACACAACTTTTACTTGGGAATAACGGTCTCCTGTGCCAGACCCCCGCCACCCTCCAGCGTGATTCCTTATGAATCTGCTCACTGACCTTTAGCCAGTTCCTTCCTCAGCTTGAGAACCGCTCCAAGGTCGCAGTCTGTGCTGGCATAGGCGTGAGGGATGGTGGTTTTAGATTCCGTTAACCTTTTGGCGATAACCTTTCGGATGTTGCTGGTTGGTATTTCAGAAAACGTTGCCTAAAAGGGGTGAGATTGGAGACCATTAAAAATAATGCATTCATAATCACGTCACCATCATCATATGTCGCAGTCGAGCAAACTGATACATACAGGCTGCAAATGTTGGCATTGTAAAAAAAAAAAAAAAAAAAAAAGAAGACTGTGGAAGATCATAACTGGTCACCTTCAAAGCAAGTGTGCATGGTTTTCTCACCGATATATATACGGACAGAAAATGTCTGGTTCAAAGTAAGAAGAGCTTGCATGTGAATACTAGCCACTGCTCAGAATGGGTCCTTGTAATTTATGATCGGGCTGTGGCCCGTCTTCATATTTTTTTTTCCCCCCTGTACCAACACCTGTCATAGACTCTTAAAAGTACTCTTTCTTTCACGGAAATTTAGTTTATTTATTTTTTGGATTTGTATTTGATACATTTTGCAGCATAGAATCTCGTGGTGTGATATACACTTTACTTTAGCACCACGTGTTTCAATTATTTATAATATGTCCAAAGTACTGTGTTTAGTGACATTGTGGGTTTGAGTATAAGTATAAATTTTGATTTTAAGACCCCCTCCCCCCTCCTTTTACATATAATTACTTGAGCTAGTATAGCCATAGACTGATTTTTCTTTTTTTGATCAGCCAGAAGAGGGGGGGGTGGGGGAGCACACAACAGATTCCCCCATTTACACAAGCCCCTTCGCTGTATTCTGACAGGACTCCTCCTCCACTTTAAGAATACACTGATCAGCACTGCAGCCAATTGGCTAAAGGCGCTGATCAAATGAAAATTTCCCAACATTACCATTAAAAAGAAGTCATAATTACATTGACTATGCGAAAAATAAAACAGATATACCGCGCTGTCTACAAGGATGTTAGGAAAGCAGCTAGCACAGCAATATATCGCTTGCAAAAATTTAAATATATGTGGAAAATAAGTGCAGCTCTAAAAATTGATCGCAAAGTGAACTGAAAAAAAAAATATGAAACAGTGTACATATACATGAATAAATATAAATGGTGCCCACAGTCTGAGAGTGAACTAAAAAATACAAGAACTGTGTATAGATACACATAAGTATACATTAAAATATACAAATGTAGTAAACCTTTAGAAGGAAGATAATGAACTAAGGGTCATATCAACACATGTGCAGATAAAAGTTATGTGAATATTGTCCAAAAAAAAAAGGAAAAAAATCCTTAACGAAATTAAATAGCCAATACGTGATTCAAAGTACTTGACACTTGAACTAACAGTGTGGTGAGGAAAAAAAGTGCCCAAACTTGCTGATAAAGTGGTCCACGACCAGAGAGTCAAAAGGCTTACCAAAAAGATTGAACCCAAATAGGTATATACCTAATGAGAGCGGGGGGGGGGGGGGGGGGGGGAGGGACTGAAGGGGAGCCACCCCTTCTTAAAAAGTACACTGAACACCCAGCATATACACAATGGCTGCAAAGGTGTCAGTGCGTTGCCTGACCATAAAATACAACAGTGATACAAAAGGGTACGCCACTTGCCCCATCTATAGCTGGCTATCACGGTAAGAAGCATTGGAAGGCCAACAACAGTTAAAAATGTATAACGCCGTGTACACACAATCGGAATTTTGTTCGGAAAAAGCTCTGATGGTTTTCCCGACGGAATTTAGCTCAAGCTGTCTTGCATACACACGGTCACACCAAATTCCGACCGCCAAGAACGCGGTGACGTACAACACGTCCGACGGGACTAGAAAAAGGAAGTTCAATACCCAGTAGCCAATAGATTCCATCTCGTAGTTTAATCTGAGCATGCATGAGCTTTTGTGCGTTGGAATTGCATACAAACGGTCGGAATTTACGATAGAAACTTTTTTCATCTGGAAAAATTGAGAACCTGCTCTCACTCTTTTGCTGGCGGAAATTCGGCCAGCAAAATTCCGATGGAGCATACACACAGTAGCATTTTCTGATGAAAAGCTCTCATCGGTCTTTTACTGGCCGACATTCCGACCGTGTGTACGCGGCATTAGTGTTAGGTACCACAGATACAAGGATGCCTTGACAAGGCTCTGTAGCTTACACATGCATTTGCAAATGTGTGTAGACTAAACCCCTGCTTTTAACGCCTATTGTTAGACAGGTTTACTTGGTTGTCTGCGGGCTGGTCGGCAAATTAAGCTTGGTTTTTTCCTTTGATTATCCTTGGCCTTGATTATAATTTACATACCTAATGGGTCAATCAGGCTTGTAGGGCTACACACCCAAGGGGAACTGTCACAATGGACACAACCTCCAACCAGAAGACCAATTCCAACGGTGAACCTCAGTGGGGTAGGTTTTTAAAACCAGATGGATGGTTTCTCCAATGAGATATTTTTATAAATAGGAAGTACGGTAGTAGAAGGCACTTCATGTAATTCAGTTTAAAATAGAAATAACTTATTTATAAAAAAGGAGGAAATACATTTTTGTTGATAAAAAAATGCTTAGAATAAAAATGAGCGACTTCAGCAGAGTGTCGGACGCTCTGCTGAAGTCACTCTTTTTATTCCAAGTGCTTTTTTAGCAACAAAAATTTAAGCGTAGTTCCTTCTTTTTTATAAATAAATTATTTCTGATTTAAAAAAACGGAGTTACACTATGTGCCTACTTCTTCCTTTTTATCAAAAAATCTCATTGGAGAAACCATCCATCTGGTTTTCGGTCAAAAACCTACCCCATTGAGGTTCACTGTTGGAGTTGGTCTTCTGGTTGGAGGTTGTGTCCATTGTGACAGTTCCCCTTGGGTGTGTAGCCCTACAAGCCTGATTGACCCATTAGGTATGTACCCATTTTGGTTCAATCTTTCTGGTAAGCCTTTTGACTCTCTGGTGGTGGACCACTTATCAGCAAGTTTGGGCACGTTTTTCTATACCACACTGTTACTTAGTTCAAGTGTCAATTACTTGGACTCACGTTTTGGATATATAATTTCATTACAAGGATTTGTTTCCTTTTTTTGGACATTATTATTGGACAATATGCACATAACTTATCTGCACATGTGTTGATATGACACTTAGTTCATTTAACTTCCTTGTAAATGTTTACTACATTTGTATATTTTAATGTATACTTATGTGTATCTATACACTGGTTCACATATTTCTTTTGAGTTCACTCTCAGACTATTTGTGCTCACCTTTTATATTTATTCACGTATACGTACACGGTTTCATATTTGTTTTCAGTTCACTTTGAGATACATTTCTAGCATGCTCTTATTTTCCACATAATTACATTGACTTCCCACGAACGTAAACAGCCATACATGTATCAGGCTGTGTTCATGAGAGCTTACAATATAAGCGGAATGGCAAGTGATACAAAAGGTAGTAACTCTGTGGGGATAGGTTACCTAGAGGCGGGATAGGCTTCCTTGAAGAAACAGATTTTCAGAAATCGTCTAAAAGGTGGAAGGAAGTAGGAACGAGCCAGATTGTTGTAGGGAATTACTGGGGAAGGGAGAGACTCTGGAGAAGTCCTGGGAGGGTAGCACAGGCGAAGGTGGCAAGAAAGCTAAAGAGATAAAGGGTCTCGGAAAGGAGTGAAGATGAGATTGATATTTTGAGTTAAATTCTGATGTAGCCAAGTGCAGAGTTGTGGCCGCCTTACTAAGTTAATATTATTTTGAAATGTATTTGTTGGGTGATTGGAAGTCAATGGAGAAATGGGCAAAGAGGGTCGCTGGACACTGAGATGAGGGGGATGAGTGTGCAGCAGCAGAAGCTTTCATGATAGAATGAAGGAGGGATAGCCTGGGTAGTGATAGGCCGATAGGGATGGAGTTGCTGTAGTCGAGGTGAGAAATAACAAGTAAGTGGATTATTGGGTTGGTAGTGTTAGGAAGGGGTATATTTTGGAAAGGTTATAAAAGGTGAGAGGCTTATACAGGCTTAGCACCCTAGTATGAAAGGAGGGAAGGATACTAGTATGAAAGGAGGGAAGGATAGTTGGTGGAAAAATTTGGGGGGGGGGGGGGGGGGGTGGCGGGGGGTTGAGGAGAAATAGATTTGGCCATTGTCAGCAAATCTGATGGGAACCCGGGCCAGTGTATAAAATAGGCAAGTAATTACATACCGAGTAAGAGGAAAGTTGAACTTCTGGGGCCTTTGAAGGCACCACTCCTAGAATTACCTCTTGATCAGAAGGGAGTTTGGGCAAGTGCATAAAGTAGGCTTATAAAATGAAAAAATAAAAATAATAATAAAAAAAGGGAACAGCAATTACATACCAACTGGTAGGGCCTTTGAGAACAACTCTGCAACATTAAAGGATAGGAACCAAACTGGGCGATGCCATAGTGGGCATGGCCGGTATTCCCTTCAATATAAATAATCCTGCGGGTTAAATGGCATGCTACCCAGCTTTAAAGGGTAAGTTCACATGTGATAAAAAATAAATAATTGCAAATTTTTTGCAGGTTAAAAAAAAAAGGGAATTTTTATTTTATTTTTTTTCTTAGAAGCTTGCAGATCATTGCACCCACAAATCAAATTGAGGGTGCATTGTCAGGCTCCTGCAGACACCCACTACAGCTGTCTACAGTATGGGCAGATAGTTACTGACGTGCGCGAAGAATCAATAAAATTACAAGGGCACTCACCAGCACCCCCTTATTTCACCGAGAACTACAAGCCCTCTGCCAAGGTGGCAGATGGGACTTGTTATTTATTCATTCACAGAACTCTGTGAATGACTGATGTGGCTGCGTGGGCAGAGCCTTGCACAGCCATGCTGTTTTTGAATTGTGAGGGGGTGTTGGGATAGGATCCCCTGCCCGCTGTCACAAGGGGGGTCGGGAGGGCTGCTGCTTTAGTAACATGTTACGCCCTGAATACAGGGGTAACATGAAACTAAAAGTGAACCTAGCCTTTAAAGCTTGGACTTTTACTGCTTTATTTTACTGTTGGGAAGCATTTCATGCCTTGCAGATGGTGGTCACTAAAAGGATGGAATCTACCAACAAAAACGAGTATCCCTCACTCCGTGTCGTTCAGTGGAACAGAAAGTAAGGCTCCTCAACAAAAATCAAAAACCTGACAGAGGATGTAATCCTCCTCTATACTTACTTGACTTTAAATCCTAGGGAGAAATCACAGTGGTTAGCACTACTGTATTGTGACACAGGTCCCTCTTCAGATAATCTTTTGCTAGTATCTGCATTTTTATAGCGGTGCATAAAGCATCAAATTATAATCTCCACCATGGTAGTAAATTAGGTGACTGACTCTTTGTTACAAAATATTTCTAAAATTATACAAAAGGAATAACCCGCACAAGAACAAGGAAATTCTCTGGTTGTGTTTAGATATCAAAAGGGCATTCTTACCGCTGCAGATGGCTTCCCAGGAATGGACATTGGTGGGTCGGCTGGACGTGGAAAGGCTGGTGGTGAAGATACTAGTGGTTGTGATGTAGGTACTGGCACCATCTTTTCTGCTTGTGTGGCCTGAACTGGCTGTGCAACTTTCTCCCCTGCGTCCTTTTTCTGCGAAACGGCTCGAAGAGCATCTCTAAGGACACACAACATTATACAATGGTATAGCGACTTTCAGTGGTACAAATTAAGTAAACCCAGGGAAAAAAAATATTTTGTGATATGTAGTGGATTACCAAAGTAGGTTTATTATTTTACTACAATATAAAATACATGCATTTTGGCAACACTTCTAGTGTAGGCCTGCAGAACACAGTTGTTATAACGTTTTGGTTGGCTGAGAGCAGGTCATTTTGGGTGTAAAAAGACAAGACCAGGCCAACAGACTCCAGAACACCGATTTCCTAATCCGTAAAAGGCTAGACCTGACCTCAATCAACTGGTTCCCAAGTCAATGGCTGGCTGCCTGAAAGGTGGTCTTGCAGAAATTATTAGTCGCAGCTGACTACCACCCGGTGGCAGATACTATCATTGCCATGACTCTTGAAAGAAGTGCTAGGACCGAGCACCTTTGTTCAGCATTACCGCGTTTTTTCCAAAAATTTGTGTGAATATAAAAAGGAGGGAAAAAAAATGCGCTCTCCCTTTAAATGATATATAGTAGCAGCCAGGACAACAAAGGATCAATTTGTAAATAGGTACATATATAAGTGCAGAGCTATAGTGATATCAGTGGGATGAACCCCAGCCAAACAACCATATACTGAGTGCAAAGATCTCCTAAGTATATAGAAAATCATAAATAAAACCATGTTTTAAGGTAAATGATTGAACTCCTCACAGTGTGATTTCCAATAGATGTTCACCAGAGAACAACCTCTGATCCAAACCTCTGGTCATCACTTCTTTAGTGAACATCTATTGGAAATTACACCGTGACAGACCCTTGGAGTTCATATCCTTAACAGGAAGTTCTGTGTACTGATGTATGTTTCCCCCAGGTGTATTGCACCACAAGCCTTTTCTGACTCATTAGATGTATGCCTATTTGGGTTCAACTTTTCCGGTAAGCCTTTTACCAATCTGGTGGTGGATTATCTACTGGAAAACTGTACTTACTTTGAAGTCACTTCATTGTTGTGATCACCTGTTCATGGACTTTCATATGCACTTATGAACGCACATTTACCTTATATATCATTCACTTCCTTTTTGTTTCACAACATTTTTTGTTTACTATGTTTTAACAAACCCTTATTCATTGTTTATGCAAAAATATCAATCATTTACCTTAAAACATAGTTTTATATGATTTTCTATATACTTAGGAGATCTTCGCACTGAGTATATAGTTGTTTGTCCCACTGATATCACTAGTGCTTTATTATTTTTATATATATAAAAAATATATATATATATATTTTTTTTTTTTTTTTTTATTATAATTCATATTGGCGCCCCAAACACCCAGGGTGTATACAGCGCTTATTCCTGAATCCAAATACTAAAGAAATAATTTTAAAGGTGAAAAAAAAATTATATGTGACAAAAATTGGTGAATAAATATGATAAATACAGTAGAAACAGCTGCAACTTAAAAGTGAGATACCCACAATTACAAATCAATTTTTCCAAAAAAAGCTGCGCTATAATGAATCAAAACAATGTGTGAAACAAATGAAAAGAAAAGTGTTAAAACGTGAAATCCAAAATACAG
>NW_027507686.1:231302190-231317190 GCF_037356315.1 Lithobates pipiens | reverse complement strand
TCATTCCTTCCCATAAAGATTGCCCATAAACATCAGCCTTCATTGTGGCACCTGCAATGATGAATTGCTGGACTGAATTGTAGTAGTAACCCATGTCACAAAATCTATGGATAATATCAGCTGATGTATTACTGGATTAAAAACTGGACGGCCACACTGCAGGGTCACCCCCTGGCAGTGATATAGTTAATCCATATAGTAGCAAGAGAACTAAAAACTGATTAACAGCCTATATTTGGTGATCAATAGAGCAATACAACAAAAATAAAGCACTGTATGGAGCAGGGGTGTCATAAGTGAAGTGAATCACGCAGAATGTCAGACAACACGCCAGGCCTTAGGAGGTAATATAACTTGATCAATAGCTCAGATGACGCAGGGCAATGACCCAAAAAGAAGCAAGTAAGCAAACTGTAAGAGAGGCTGTAAATATACTGATGTTATGGAGTAGCCCGATCAACGCAATGATCGTTTAGATATCCATCTTCTATATTAGCAAAAGTTTTCCCATTCCATAATGGGCAAGAAGAGGGATATTAGAAACCATGTTCAATGAGTACTTTATAATATGGAAGTGACCGTAAGAACTAGAAATGTGTCAAATTTTTGAGGGACAAATATTAGCTTTCTGTGGGCAGGAGAGGATTGTGGAGGGATTGAGATAGGCAGTAGAAGAGGTTGAGTAGGCAGAAGAAGAGGACTGTGGCTGGTATAACGATGGGCACAGGGCTGGACTTACCATTGGGCTTGACTGGGCTCAAGCCCATGGGCCCCACCCAATAGGGGGCCCCGCCGAGATACATAGCCGAGTGTACTTGGCTCTGCTCCGCTCACAGTCACACCCAGTCCTGCTCTATGATGGACATAACACAGAGACTGGGCGTGACTGTGAGCTGAGCCGAGTACACTCGGCTACTCTCGGCTCCGCTCGGGACTTCAAGAGTACACGAGAGCCGCTGAGATATGCAGGACTCTGTATCTCGGCGGCGCCATTTTTAAACTTCAAGACTGCAATGACAAGGCTGCAAATGACACTGGACAAGGCTGCAGATGGACACTGATAAGGCTGCATTGATGGGCATTTAAATGTAAGTTTTTTTCCTTAAACTTCACTCCTAAACTTGGGGTGCGTGTTATAAGCCGATAAATACGGTAATGTATAGAAGGTAGGGCCCGAAAGTGGCTCAAGCCCAGGAGCCCCCACCACCCTAAGTCCTGCCCTGGATGGGCAGCATGATTTGTGGCTGGTATAACCATGGGCAGTATGATTTGTGGCTGGTATAACCATGGGCAGTATGATTTGTGGCTGGTATAACCATGGGCAGTATGATTTGTAGCTGGTATAACCATGGGCAGCATGATTTGTGGCTGGTATAACCATGGGCAGCATGATTTGTGGCTGGTATAACCATGGGCAGCATGATTTGTGGCAGGTATAACCATGGGCAGCATGATTTGTGGCAGGTATAACCATGGGCAGTATACAGGAGGGGATTGTAGAGGGAATGACTATGAGCAGTAATGTGCAGCAGAGGATTGTGGTGGGTATGACCATGGGAAAGTGCAGGAGAGGATTGTAGAGTGAATAACTATGGGCAGTACATGAAGGAGAGTATTGTGGCAGGTATGACCATGTGAAGTGAAGGAGAGGATTGAATAACTATGGACAGTATATGAAGGAGAGGATGGTGGAGGGAATAACTATGGCCAGTAGGCAAAGTAGAGGATTGTGGCAGGTATGACCATGGGCAGTATATGCAGGAGAGGATTTTGGAGAGAATGACTATGGGCAACATGTGCAGGAAAGGGTGGTGGAGGGAATGACAATGGGTAGTATGTGAAGAAGAGGATTGCTGTTGAAAGGCTGCAAAAATACGTTGGGGGGGGGTAAATAGAATTAAGGACAGAATTTTCAACTTTAATTGTTAGTCTGAATCCTGCCGCTATATTTCTGATTTGTGCGGTTGTCCTTTAAGGCAGTGGTTCTCAGCCATGTCCTCAAGTACCCACAACAGGCCATGTTTGCAGGTTTTCCTTTATCTTGCACAGGTGCTTTAAGTCAGACACAATGGCTTAGTATTTTGGACAGCTATTTTATCTAAGAGAAATTCACAAAACATGGCCTGTTGGGAGTACTTGAAGACAGAGTTGAGAACCACTGATTTTAAGTGGGGTGCCCCCTTAAAAAAAAAAAAAAATGTAAAAGTCAGCAGCTACAAATACTGCAGCTGCTGACTTTTAATAATGGGACACTTGCCTGTCCCAGGATCCAGCGATGGGGGGGGAACGAAGCCCCCCCTCGTTCTCCACTCCGCTCGCAGCGCCGGCATTCTTACTGTGGGCACCCGGCTGTGGCTTCACAGCCAGGCACCCACTGCGCGTGCGGCGCCGGGGTGCCGGTGATAAGCTGTACAGTCATCTGGGACACGTGACAGGTCCCAGATGACTGTGCGGCACGAGGGGAAGTGATGTCACGAGCTCCGGGCATTGAAGAAGGCAGACTACGAGGGACCCGCTAGCAACCGGCATTTAGAGGCGAGTAAATTCCTCCCCCCCCCCCCCTCCAAATTATTATTTTTTTCATTTTTTTATGAATTTTCAGCAATTTTAATTTTTTTTTGGTGGCAACACCACTTTAAGACATGAAGACCCGTGAATAACAAAAATGACTTCTAATTTAAATTACTGTAGTAATAATAGTAATTAGCAAAAAAACAAAACACACACCCTTACGTGATAAAATCTAAAACTATACCAAGCAATCACATGGTACAAATCACCGGTTACTCTGGCACATCTGGATTGTTCACTTTTTTTGTATGCTCATTCCTCTCATTACCCGTGTGCCAAGTTTGCAGCATTATTTACAGTTACTTGTCTTGCATATCCGACATCAGATGCAAAGCGGTAAAAAAACACACAACAAATCTGTCAGTTAATGAAAACGATCGGAGCGCACCCCTCTGACATAATCACACTGACCTCTGCAGGTAGAAGCGGGAAGTGCAGTGTAGAATAAAAGACTAGCTGGACTAACAGTATTTTTCAACTGTATTCAAGCATGTGCCCCTTTATAAAAGGCTGGCTTACACAGAACACTTCCAAAAAGGGACATTACCGGTGCTTCCTAACTGCAAATACATCCCGGGGGTTCTTGGATAACAAAGATGCTTTCTTTAGTCTATTTTATAGTTTTCTAAACTTAGGGCTGAATCACACCTATGTATCCTAATGGAGTCATGCCAGTACAGTAGAGGGCAACACCCAGCCGCCCCCCAAGAATGTGGAGCCTGTGATTTCAGTATAAAATCGGTGAAGCCTTAGCTTCAAACCGACCAAAAAAAAAAAAAAAAAAAAAATCGGGCACCCTGCAGGTTTAAGTCATAATGTACTAGTATCCACTGCATACTATCACATTATGACAGACTTGTCTACACATGGAGCCACCCAGCGCAGTGTTACGGCTCCCTGGCACTTCCATCTTCACCCAGTCTTCGTTTGCGGGGCTTCGCCTGTATGAACGGCTGAGGCCACGGTGGCGCGATTCCCGCACATGCGCATCCATACCGTCCATTCAGAGCGCATGAGCTGGAGACATCACTGGCTGCATCCCATGCAAATATCTCCTAAACAATGCAAGTTAAAGAGATTGTAAACCTTTGGGGGGAAAAAATAACCCCTGCAAGACAAAGGCATAATGAGCTAGTTCTTTGGAAAGATGTCCTGCAGTGCCGCCCGCACTCCCCTGCTCCCATGGCCGAGATCTTTCCCGGAGTTACTTCCAGGTTTGCAGGCTCCGGCGCCGTGATTGGCTGGAGCCGCAATTCCGTCACCCCCATGCATGCGTGCATGGGTCCTGAAGAAATGGCACGAGTAAGCCGTTCCTTTAGTGTGCATGTGCCAATGACGTCAGCGTATATAGTAAATATCTACTAAACGGTGCAAGTTTAGGAGATATTTACAGTACCAACAGGTGATCCTTCTTATAGTCTCACCTGTAGGTACAATTAAACAGGAAGACTTTACTTCCTCTTTGAGAAGAAATTCACTGTACCTACAGATAAGCCTTATTTTAAGCTTACATGTAGGTACATGTTAAAAAGTGGAATTTTAAGGGGGCAATATATGTGGTTTATGCTTTTGTGCTGATGTGCACCAGATTATTGTGAGTTTATGAACGAGTATACATTTTTAATAAATGTGTTTTTTTTTAAAAAGGTACACACGATGATGGCCGCCTTCTTTTGATTCCTTTTGAGCAATGTTGGAAAGAGGAGTGTTGTCTTAAAAAGCTTACATTTTTTTCCATGGGTTCAAGGTGGATCTGGGTTGGTGCATTTGGGGAAGTCCCAAGGTGGAGAGAAATACCCCAAATTAAAGGGGAAGGTGCAACTGGACCTATATAATACATAGATCAGCTCTTCAGGTGAGTAGTTGGTGCATATGGAGAAGAGGATCATGAGAAGATAAAAATTCAGTTAGCAAGGTGGAAAGGGGAGAATATTCAATTTTTGGATGATATTAATATTTAAGATTTATTTATTTGTGTTGAACATTGCATAGTGGGAAACAGAGTGGAGGTTTCCACCACTATTCATATTTAAGTGGAGCCATTTGGTTAATTGAAGGAACAACTTTAGAGGTTACACCACTATGATAGAGAGCGAGCGAGGGCTAGATAGAGGGCGAGATAGAGATAGAGAGCGAGAGCGAGAGATAGAGAGCGAGAGCGAGAGATAGAGAGCGAGAGATAGAGAGCGAGAGATAGAGAGCGAGAGCGAGAGAGCGAGAGCGAGAGCGAGAGCTAGAGAGCGAGAGATAGAGAGAGATAGAGAGCGAGAGATAGAGAGCGAGAGCGAGAGATAGAGAGCGAGAGCGAGAGATAGAGAGCGAGAGCGAGAGATAGAGAGCGAGAGCGAGAGCTAGAGAGCGAGAGATAGAGAGCGAGAGATAGAGAGCGAGAGCGAGAGATAGAGAGCGAGAGCGAAAGCGAGAGATAGAGAGCGAGAGATAGAGAGCGAGAGCGAGAGATAGAGAGCGAGAGATAGAGAGCGAGAGCGAGAGATAGAGAGCGAGAGCGAGAGATAGAGAGCGAGAGCGAGAGATAGAGAGCGAGAGCGAGAGATAGAGAGCGAGAGATAGAGAGCGAGAGCGAGAGATAGAGCGAGAGATAGAGAGCGAGAGCGAGAGCGAGAGATAGAGAGCAAGAGATAGAGAGCGAGAGATAGAGAGCGAGAGCGAGAGATAGAGAGCGAGAGATAGAGAGCGAGAGCGAGAGATAGAGAGCGAGAGCGAAAGCGATCGAGAGCGAGCGAGAGAGATAGAGAGCGAGAGAGATAGAGAGCGAGAGAGATAGAGAGCGAGAGAGATAGAGCGAGAGAGCGAGAGCGAAAGCGAGAGATAGAGAGCGAAAGCGAGAGATAGAGAGCGAGAGCGAGAGATAGAGAGCGAGAGCGAGAGATAGAGAGCGAGAGCGAGAGATAGAGAGCGAGAGCGAGAGATAGAGAGCGAGAGAGATAGAGCGAGAGAGCGAGAGCGAGAGCTAGAGAGCGAGAGCTAGAGAGCGAGAGATAGAGAGCGAGAGCGAGAGATAGAGAGCGAGAGCGAGAGAGATAGAGCGAGAGAGCGAGAGCGAGAGCTAGAGAGCGAGAGATAGAGAGCGAGAGATAGAGAGCGAGAGCGAGAGATAGAGAGCGAGAGCGAAAGCGAGAGATAGAGAGCGAGAGCGAGAGATAGAGAGCGAGAGAGATAGAGCGAGAGATAGAGAGCGAGAGATAGAGAGCGAGAGAGATAGAGCGAGAGATAGAGAGCGAGAGCTAGAGAGCGAGAGATAGAGAGCGAGAGATAGAGAGCGAGAGCGAGAGATAGAGAGCGAGAGCGAGAGATAGAGAGCGAGAGCGAGAGCGAGAGAGATAGAGAGCGAGAGAGATAGAGCGAGAGAGCGAGAGAGATAGAGCGAGAGAGCGAGAGAGATAGAGCGAGAGAGCGAGAGAGATAGAGCGAGAGAGCGAGAGAGATAGAGCGAGAGAGCGAGAGAGATAGAGCGAGAGAGCGAGAGAGATAGAGCGAGAGAGCGAGAGAGATAGAGCGAGAGAGCGAGAGAGATAGAGCGAGAGAGATAGAGCGAGAGAGATAGAGCGAGAGAGATAGAGCGAGAGAGATAGAGCGAGAGAGATAGAGCGAGAGAGATAGAGCGAGAGAGATAGAGCGAGAGAGCGAGAGAGATGGAGCGAGAGAGATGGAGCGAGAGAGATGGAGCGAGAGAGATGGAGCGAGAGAGATGGAGCGAGAGAGATAGAGCGAGAGAGATGGAGCGAGAGAGATGGAGCGAGAGAGATGGAGCGAGAGAGATGGAGCGAGAGAGATGGAGCGAGAGAGATGGAGCGAGAGAGATGGAGCGAGAGAGATGGAGCGAGAGAGATGGAGCGAGCGAGATGGAGCGAGCGAGATGGAGCGAGCGAGATGGAGCGAGAGAGATGGAGCGAGCGAGATGGAGCGAGAGAGATGGAGCGAGAGAGATGGAGCGAGAGAGATGGAGCGAGCGAGAGCGAGAGAGCGAGAGCGATAGAGAGAGAGCAATAGATTTTTTGTGTGAATCTGTACAAATTAGTAGGTGAATTAGAGGGTTCTACCACCACTTACCTATCCACCTAATGATATTCATTCATACACTGTTGTTTGAGTTTGTATTTATGGATAATATTTATAATTTTATGCATGGGATAAGATTGTGCGTTGAGGATGTTTTTACCACTATTGGAGGAGTTGCTCACCACTATTCACTAAGTGATATACTTACACATTTATACTTGTATATATTTTTCACCTGTCCGGATTTTGCTTATAGAGTGGAGGGTCGCACCGCATTCTTGCAATGCAACACACTGAACAAGCTGTGCTCCAAAATGGGCCATAGATCTGATTTTAGTTGAGTCATGGTGCATTGGCAGCCCAGTAAAAATAAAATAGGCAGTCTAACAGATGCTATTGCATGACGCAACACGCGACAAAATAAACCGCAATGCTAAAATATAAACGGCCTTCATACTGATACAATGAATTGACTTTAGATAAGTACCCCCCCCCCCCCTTGTAACACTAGTGGAGTATCTTTGGCTCAGAAGAAAAGCTTTTTCTGTTGATATGATCTTACTGCGGAAGGAAGCACTGCGAAAATCATTTTTCTGTGATATAGGGGGAACTCTGAACCTTCAGATGCTGTACTTGTGTCCTGTCACTGACAATTTGAGCGTCACAAATCTCCTTTCACATGACCACAGGCTGGAGGGCAAGAATGTTGCTTCCCTTTGGATCAGGGTTATGACCTTTTATATGAAGGGAAGGAGACAACTGCTACTGGTCCGGTTTTTTCGAACATACTGGAAAACACTGTGCATGCCTTCTGTTGCACACAAAACGTTCTGCAAGTCTGGTTATCTCAGGTAAATCTCAAATATGGTATGTCAGTTGGCTACAGGAGCTTGTATCAAATAGCCGACTAGAGAATTTGTGGGGCATTCCAACCCCAAAAAAAAAAAAAAAAATTCTGTGAAATTCTATTTTTGCAAGGATAGGGACACCTTTTTAAATTTTCCTGGTTTAGCAATACATCCTGCCATGCAAGCTTTCTGCCGTCGGCCTCCTCATAGGAGGCTGACCATTAACCAGAGAGAACTAGGAGTTTCATTTGTGTGGCATTTCTACCCTATGTCTTCCCAGGGTATAAACCATCTCTAAAATCTTTTATCAGGTAAAACAGTTGGCCAATAATTTCAACTGTTTACTGATTTGCCTGGGAATCCATTCAATTCCCTTTCCAAACTTTAATAAACTAGCCCAGATGGTAAAATGTAAAAAAAGGTACAGTTGAATTTGTTTTAAAAGGTAAAACAATTTTACCTTAAAGCACAGTTCCATTTTCTTTTTTTGTAAATCACTCGTGTGAAGGTCGCAACAGGTCCTATAAATAACAGTATGAGTAATAAATGTAGGTTATAGAATTCTAATCCTTTTTCAAAAACTCACTCTGCTCCCCCCAGCGAGCACACTCCCATCTTCAGTGTGGGCATCTGACGCCCACTACTTGTTGCTCCTTCTGGGATACGGTGCTGCTGGCTACCCAGCATGCATCCCCCAATCTTGTGCATATCGTGCCAAGCATGGCGTGCTCATTGTTACATGCTACAAGTGGCAGATGTCCATTGACACCTGGGATTAATGACACTCATATCCCAGGAGCCAATGGGTGGGCGCACATGATGTACCTCGCCGCAGAGAGGTACAGCGGAAGATTCGGATTAAAAAAAAAAAAAAAAAAAAAAAAAAAAAAAAAGGGAGGTATTTACATTGTAGGCAAAAAAAAAAAAAAAAAAAGTGTCCAAGGAGACATTATAATATGATAATGAACGCGGAGGTGCAAAAGGTAAAAAACATTTCTAGAACTTTAAAAGTGGTTGTGAAGGCAGAAGGTCTTTTTCTTTTTTTAATCGGAATACATTCTATGTATATGTATCTATGTATGCAGATCTATAAAAACCTTCTGCCCCCATACTTGAGCCTGATATTTCTCCCACGATGTGTATGAGTGCATAGGCTGAAGTCTCCCTCCTGATTGGCTGAGACGCAGCAGTGGTGCCAGTGGCTCCCGCTGCTGTCAAAGTCAATTAGCCAATCAGAAGAGAGAGGGGGCTGGGGGCGAATCGTGGCTCTGTGTCTGAATGGACACAGGGAGTTGGGGTTCTGCTCGAGTGCCCCCATAGCAAGCTGCTTGCTGCAGGCGCACTCATCAGGAGAGAGGGGCCTAGAGAGCTGGTGAGGGACCAGAGAATCTGGGCTGCTCTGTGCAAATCCACTGCACAGCGCAAGTAAGTATAACATGTTTGTTATTTTTAAAGAAAAAAAAAATTAGACTTTACAAATCACTTTAAAGCTTTCCCTGCCTTAAAAGTAAATAAACATTTGCCACTTGCTGTGCCCTGGTCCCAGAAGTCCTGTATCATTCCAGTGCTGTGCCCAGCTGCCAGTCTTCTGCCAGTCTTCTCTCCCCGCTCTCACATGCCTCATTGAGAGCAACGGGAGCCATTGGCTCCTGCTTTTGTCAGTCAAACCCTGTGAGCAGAGAGCGGGGGGGGGGGGGGGCAAAGGCAAAAAAGATTTGCCTTTAACACTACTTTTGGGCAAACACTCGTATTTCAGGGAATGCCAAATACCTGCCGATTTGTTCCAATTCACATCCCGGCATTCATCTTGTGCAGTGGGCTTCACTGGCCAAATCCCTAGATTTGTTGGCATCCTTTGCTAAAGGGCATGGAGCTCGTGAAAAAGCCAACTGTTCCCCCGATTTTAGCACCACTACTCTCTTCGAGACCATTGCAACCTTGGCTATGCCAATCTGAACCTAAAAAAGATTTCCATTCGCCTCAGTAGTACTAGAAGAAATCAGACATCGGAATCCAGTATCCTTATTTACTGAAAGGTTTTGAATTTGAAGTAGTAAAAATGTAGGTCAAGTGTTCCCAAATTCCAGCATTTCCCTCTCTCTGAGACCAATGAAACCTTATCTACAAAGATTTGTGAAAGACCTTTAAAGCCTGGGTTCATGGAACAAGAAGTCTTTGGAAGTACTAGAAGAAATCTAGTACAAGGGAACACAGAAATTCCAGCTGAAAGGAAAACAGAGGACCTTCTGGATTTACTGTGGTTGCCATATTGCTGCCATAACATTAGCAATTCACGGATTTATTTTACATCTCGGAGTTGCTTTATAATTATTCCTTCTCTACTGCTGTGACGATGGGGCGCGGGTTATGGGTTAATTGTGAGTCTCTGCTCCTGCTGGTGTTTCAGAGTCATTACCAAGACATTCTTGCCTTTGGCTCAGTAGAGCTTCTAGAGAGTCTGTGGAGCCTTGATGAGGCTTATGGAGATCTCCTGGCCATTATTGTTTTAGCTAACATGTCTTCTCAAATGCAACAACAAAACAATATTTCTGAATATAGAGCTTACTGCACACAACCCTTGGACAACACTACTGGAGTGGATATTATAAAGTGTCATTTTAATGATGCTACAAGAAAAGAACGATGGCCTTCCCCCCCGGAGCAGGTGCTTAGGAATCAGCGTGTGGACTCCCCCCAACTCCCCCCCAACTCCCCCAACCCGTCAGGTCATTCTTAATTAACAAAAGATCAGACACTCTGGCCAAAGGCCTTCATATATACACTGCCACAGCTGTGCAGTAACATGTTCCATAGGGTGAACTGCGGCTTTTCTTGGATGTCCCTGTGTGACAATGGCTCTCATGCTTCCAAAGAAAGCTTGAAATCATGAGAAATACCAAGTTTCTCACTTTTCTTGCAGATATATCGAGATCAAGAGAGAGACCGAGAGAGGGATCGAGAGAGAGAGATTATATATACACACACACACACACACATATATACATATATACACACATATATACACACACATATACATATATATATATATATATATATATATATATATATATATATACACATATACACACACACACATATTATATATATATACACACACACACACATATAGATCGCGCTCTCTCTCTCGCTCTCTCTCTCTATAGATCGCGCTCTCTCTCTCGCTCTCTCTCTCTATAGATCTCGCTCTCTCTCTCTCTATAGATCTCGCTCTCTATAGATCTCTCTCTCTCTCTCTGTCTCTCTCTCTCTCTCTCTCTCTCTCTCTCTCTCTCTCTCTCTCTCTCTCTCTCTCTCTCTCTATATGTGTGTGTGTGTGTGTGTGTGTATGTGTATGTGTGTGTATGTGTGTGTGTGTGTGTGTGTGTATGTGTGTGTATAGATATATATATCTCTATAAATATATCTCTCTCTATATACACATACACTGTATATAGCTACAAAGTAGTAAAGTGGTGCATGCTCTATAAATAACGTAAATAAATAAAAAAGGCCATACATTCCCAGAAATAGACAGAAGTATGCATTTAACAGATCCTAAAAATACATTCCCCGCTCATTAATAATTCATCTAGAAGTAACACTGGACCCCCCGAGCCATTTAATTCAGAGAGCTTTTTAGTCCGACACTGAGCTTGCACCCATCTGCAAAACAAATGCTCCACAATTCCTGCATAAAAACAGGGGCGGGGGGGGGGGGGGTTAACCGTTTGATGACTGGACAGGGAGAAACCTCGCATGTCCATATAAACACTATCTCTTGGTGTGGCACTGAAAGGGTTGACCTGGAAGACAAGTGACAGCGAGTGGAACATCAAGGTGATGAGTAAAGCGGACAGGGCTGCGGCAGCTAAAAATAAATCCAAATTGTGCAACAATTGTCTGTTTATGAAGATCAAACAAGCTAATTTTCAACAAGAGGGGGAAACCAGAAAAAAAAAAAAAAAGATAAAACGGGAAGGACTCCATCATAAGATTCTGGTTTCCAAATGGTTGGCATGTTTCCACGGCAACTAGAACACGTTGAGTTTATTGTGCTGGGGTCCCAGGAGCATCAAGAAAGGAGGGGGGGGTGGTTAGGAACCTGCAGATTCGAGGAAACATGAATTAATGGTTTGCAGGGCAATTACCTAACCTGAAGACGTCTGAAAGTAACACGGCTTGTTAATGGTCATAAAATCGATGTCACAGGCTCGGTCACATTGGATATACCTTAATAGGACCCGTTACTCCTCTTCTGTGTCAGTGTTGTAAAAGTACCGGTAATCCGTGACATCACAGAGGGCCAAGAAGGGTTTTCTAATAAAGAGAAATGCTGCATTTTCATCAATATTATGGGAGGCAGTTGCTGAGTTCGCTGTATGTGTCTCATGAGAGCATTTTAAGAGCTATTAGAGGCCATATGGGAGAACATTACAGGAGCTGGTTTTATGAGTTCAGTGACCCCAAAATGGCTCATCTTGCACGGTCAGATCTTTGTGACACATGACAAATCCTTTGGGGAGATGTTATGGGCCGTAAAGACCAAGAACCCAGTAACCAGAACTTTGTCTCTACAGACTGTCATCTATAGCACAGTCATGTGACAAGATATTCAGAACCGAGGAATGGGGACAAACAATTGCTTGACCATCTTTGTAAATGTACTCCAAATATAACAGTAATTGTATGCTGAAGAAACAGACAAATTAAACCAATAGAATGGGGGATGGGAGAGAGAAAAGAGTTCTTATATTGTCCTAGGAGTTATGCCTTTTACCACCCCCCAAATGCAACCAATAAAGAACGCTTCAGTTGCTTTGGCGATGCTAGATTTGGTCCTGCCAATAATGTATATTTGAATTTTTCAGGGTGAGGGAGAAGAGTGAGACAGAGCGCACATTGCAGAGAGCGCACCCGAAAGAAAGTGCACAAGAGAGAGGAGAAAGTGCAAAAAGAGAAAGTGAGCTTGAAATAATAAGACAGAGTGACCAAGAAAGCATAAAAGCATGAAAAAGTGCGCAAAAAGAGCAGGAGCAAGAGAAACAGTGGCTGCGAAAGAGACTGGTGACAGTGAGTGCGACAGAGCGCAAATGAAAGAGTGCAAAACACAACAGTACAAAAGAATAAGAGAGAGCATGGATAAGAGAGAGCGCCAGTGAAAAAATAAAAAAAGTGGAAAAATAAGGAGAGAGCACGAGTGAAAAAATAAGGGGGAAGAGAGCGCGATTGAAAGGATAAGAGGGGAGAGAGTGGGAGTGAAAGAATAAGAGGGAGAAAGCGCAAGTGAAAGAATAAGAGGGAGAGAGCGCAAGTGAAAGAAGAAGAGGGAGAGCCCGCAAGAAAATAAGAGATTGGACAAAAGAGTAGGAGAAAGGAAAAAAAGTGTGGCCACAAAAGAGAGTGCGGAAAAAGAACAGTGGCGAAAAAGAGCGAGTTGAAAGTGCAAAAGAATTGCCGCAAAAAAAAAAAAAAAAAAAAAGAAGAAGAGCATGCGCAAAAGAAAGCTCAAGCAACAGCAAAGCTTTAAAGACCAGGAAGTGAAGTTACCACTACCTAAACAAATTTATGCATTAAAGTGATTTTTTTTTTTTTTTAACTAACAAACACCTTTACAAACATGTCGCACTCAGCGGCGCTCCTGGCTCAACGTCTCCAGTGCTCCCACAGAGCCGCATTTCATTGGGGGCACTCATGCGGGTGCACTCCTGAGTCCTGCTGCTGTGCCCATTGACACATAAAATGCATGAAGGTAAAAAACCTTGAGGGTTTACAACCCCTTTAAAAAGGTAAAAAATGTTTAGGCTTTATAAACCACTTTAAAAAGGAGGTGTTCCATTCCCCCCCACGAATACTGTAGCTGTTGACTTTTAATAGTAGGAAACTTGTCTGTCCGGGGTTTCCACAATGTCGGCACCCCAGACGATTTTTGGAGGGGGGGCGGCAAACTTCCGACAGAGGGTGCCGTCTCCAGAAGTGGGGAAGGGAGACTGTTAAATACAGGTCCCCCTTTCCCCTGGATGGGGAAGTAAAGATACTAGTTGCCCAACAGGTCTCCACTTGCCTTGTGAATTTACAGCAAGCAGTGGGTGGACGCTATAGTCAATAGCGGGCTGTCTATTAGCTATGTATCCACCCACTGCCTACTGTTAATCACAAGAGGAGCACACTTGATGGGGAAATAGTGTCTCTGAACTAATATCTCTAAATCTCCAACAGACTCCACCAAACCATCATCAAAATCCTCAATTGCTGTGCTTTCTGTGTGCTGTATTGAGTGTCCTTCAGTCTCAGTGTGCTTCCCCGCATAGTGCGTGCCCCCGATTCATGTGCCCATTTACAACAGGCACATCAATTTATTGTATAGAGACAAATCTTGAACACTCTTTATGAACGCCCCTGACTGTTTATCAGGAATGCTGGGGACAAGCTTGGCCGACTGGCAACTTTAGATTCCACCACTCTGTGGCCAGCTCAGTATCATGAAAATATTTTAATGGAGTTTTGCAAAAACACTTTAGAAGTTGTCATCAGTGATGAAACCGGCTCTCTCTGACCTGACACTCATAGTGTAAGATTTGCAGGCAATTAGGAACATAAGAAACCATCCTGAAGAGTCCCAACATTAAAATTATGAGATATTTTGAGCTGCATGTTTCTGCATGTTCACAACGTGTCACTTTCATCATTACTTTCCTGGGGACGAGTCATTATCACCAGACAATTCAAAAAATACAGCCAGTTTTGTAAAGATTTAAAAAAAACAAAGAGCAGATGATTAAACTGTTATCCAAACTGAACTGAGTACAGATGTTTTCATCCAAGTCGGCCCAAATTAGTAAAAAACAGAAAATGCACGGGCAAAACACATCTACCGTCGCCAGATAAATGTGCCAAGCGGGGGGGGAAGAAGAAGAAGAGGAAGAAGAAGAGGAAGAGGAAGAGGAATGCCGCGTACACACGATCAAACAATCCGGTGGAAAAGTCCGGCAAACTCAAATCCGCCAAACAATCCCCCCGTGTGTAGCCTCCGGCATACTTTTTTGACCCGAAAGTACGGCGGACTTAGAATGCCGTGTTGCACTCCAATCTTCCCGGCGGACTCGCATTTCGGCGGACAATCCGGCCGTGTGTATGCCAGTCCGCCGTACTTTTGAAATGAGCGGACTTTTCCCAGCCCGGAGATGTTGACTCAACGATCTCTCCGGCCGCAATGCCAGGGACACGCTGCGCTTCCACTTATATAGGGACAAGGGGCGGTGTCACATGGGTTTATGTCACATGGGTTGATGTCACATGGCGACAGTCAACATGGGGACAAGGTGCTTTGGGGTGGGGGGGCCGCGCGGCCCCCCTTCCCCAAGGCACCCCCCATGTTGAGGGCACGCGGCCTGGTACGGCTCAGGAGGGGGGGGCGCTCGCTCGCCCCCCCTTTCCTGGCCGGCCGGTTAGCGTGCTCGGACAAGGTCTGTTGTGGACTTGGGGGGGGACCCCCACGCCGATTGGCCGTTGGGGTTCCCCTTTAATTCCATTACCAGGCGGCGGGCCAGCGACGTCTCCTTCG